>NC_086054.1:15493787-15799825 GCF_947568885.1 Cydia strobilella
CTACTGCATGTAATGTCTTACGGGGGAACTCGGACTGCCTTGAAATGGTTGCACAGCTCGTACGCCTGTTCGTACCATCTATAGCTAAGGCCCAAATTAATTTACGACCGCGAAGTCCTCACCTATTAGCTGTGCCTAAAACGCGCACTATGTCTCATGGCAAATCACCACTTGTCCGCGCTCTACAGTATATCAACGCGCTCCTCGCATCAGCACCGGAATGTGATTTATTTGCAAGTAGTTGGATGGATCTGTGTAAAGAATGTATGAAGTACTGTGAGGCGATGGATAAGCGTGAATCATCTGTTTTGTACTAGTTTTTTTTCTTACATTTGTTCTGTTGTCCTTTCTAGACTGTATCATGTACCTAGTTGTATAAATACTTTCTATTATAAATTTCTCAGTGTATTAGTTCGCTGTAATGCTGTGTAAATTTTTTGAATTAATAAAAAAAAAAAAAAAAAAAATACAAGTACTTGATTTAAAAAAAAATGCAAAAAAAATTGTTATTCAATCCTTGTATACCTAGAGTCCGCCTTAGCTAACTTGGCACCAACTTGAGCAGAACAAAGTGAGGGAATGTCATGAACTTGATCATCATTGCTAATGTCAAAGATTTTATTACATAAATTAAATTGCACTATTCATTATACATTAATATCTGGGAGCGAATACATACATATAAAAACTCAAAAGAAGAAAAAGGTGGAAGTCGTAACAACTATTAAAGAAAGGAAAGCTTCATATTTCGGACATATATATAGAAACGCAAAATACGACTTGTTAAAACTAATAATTGAAGGGAAGATTGAAGGGAAACGAGGACGTGGCAGAGGGAGAATATCATGGACAAGGAACATAAGAGACTGGTTAGACGTGGACAGTACAGAAAAACTAATTCGCATGACTACGGATAGAACGGCATATAGGCATAAGGTCGCCAACCTCTGGGACGGAGAAGCCACTTGAAGAAGAAGAAAAACTCAAAAATGCGCGTTTTCCCAGAGATAAGACCTAGCTCGATTTTTCGGTCTCGAAAACCGTTAGAGCCGTTTACGAGATCCTCGAAATATATAAATATATATACAAGAATTGCACGTTTAAAGGTATTATAATTAAATAAATAACTCACCTGTATTTGTGACATTGTACAGCAAAAGGTATCTTAGTCGTTCCTGTTCTGGTTAAGCACACTTTTCGATGCTGAATGATGTCAGGATAATCTATTATGCAGTTTATATAGTTAAAAATCCACTTCCTAAGCCTAAATGACCTAATTAAGAATAATATTAAGATGTTCTTATTACAGGATTGTCAATTAGGAATTCTTACTAATTGATGGAAAATGTCACTCATACTCTAATCGAGTTAGGTGTGTGATCTAATTGCATGTATTAAGAGTATATTTTGTAGTAATGTAATTAATTATGTCATTGGATTTAATAGTAATTAATACGCCATTATTTAAAACGCTCATTATCGGAATCATGATAATATTAGTCATTATTCGCGATGAATGCGACGATACTGCAAGCAATTCTCATACCAGCCTATCTTTGAACATACTTACCTTTCATCATCATATACTTAAGAGTAAGTCTCTTGTCGGTGGAGCAATTTCCATGTTTCGCGGTCCTCTGCCTTCTCTTTGACAGCTTGATACGACACGACGTTGAGTTTTTCCTTTATTTGATGCATGTACGCTCTCCTTGGTCTTCCCTCCTTCCTCTTTGCTTCAACTTTCCCTTCTATGATGTTTTTGATAAATTCGTCGTGTCGTATCAGGTGCCTAAGCATCTTTCCTCTTCTATTATCTTACTTACACTTTACTTACATTGATTGCTTTTGAGTCGTGTTCGGATATTATTGAACAAGTTGTTCGCTGCTTGTCTGATGAGGGGTGTTTTATCATTCTTAGGCATATTTTCTAGGGGACTAGGTACACCCTTTAACTACGAGACCAAATTATAAAACCCCGAAAAATTTTGTTTCTTTTTTTGTAATGGAAATTATTGAAAGTCATAATGTATGATTGTCATATTATCATTAGTCATAATTCAGAAACCGTTAACTTTTCAGGATTTTCCTAGGGTTATCCTATAGATGGGTTAGGTTAAGTTTGTTTTATGGCAATCCTGAAAAATTACGCGTTTCTAAGAAAAAAAAAAAACAAACTATGACTAACGAAAATGTGGACAAACAATACATTATGACTTAAAACTGTATGGGAAACAATAGAGACCCCTGGAAAATACACCTTGAATGTATTTTGAATTTTTCTAGCTCAATAGCCGGGTCCACGCAAAGCGACAATACGCGCAAGGCAATTTCCTCGCGCACAAAACGGCCAGTGTAGACGTGCCTCGGCCGAGGCGGTGCGCGCGAGTAATTGTGCCGTTCCCGTATGGGTTTCCCGCTCGAGAAATTTCTCCATACAAAATGGGGAACGTTCCCGGGAACGGCACAACTTTAAGCGCGGGGCACGTCTACACTTGCCGTTTTGTGCGCAAGGGAATAGGGATGATGACTCTTGAATTTTATAATAAAATCTAGTAAAATATATAGCAAATAAGCAATTTGTCAAAATAATGTTGATATTAAAATAATATATGGAAATAGGGAAAATAATACAAAAATACAGGACCTGAAAGTTACAAAATTTAAGTTTTTTTTTAACTTTCAAAAAGGAAAAAAGTAAGAGTACCATTACATTTCCTTACATTTTGCCAACGCAATATTTCATCGACAAAAACGCAATTTTCTTATTTTGTCCATACTTTAAGATGGGCACCCAGTGACCTTGACGTCACGTTAACTTATCGTTTTGTTAGGAGCGTTTCGCGACTTTCGCGAGTGAAGAATGACTGTCACTAACGACTTTGACTATCATTTCTGACTTTTGTATTGCTTTAATGCAATGGGTCCCATATGGACATTTACTGATCCTAAAAACAAACCTGCCCGCGCAGCATGGTTTCCCCTATCACTAAGTCCGTCACTTTCGCACTCACATACTTGTTAGAACGTGACAGGCATGGTGATAAGCGTACCGTGCTACGACTCCTGATCGATTGATACCGTTAAGACGGTTCCCTGAGCCAGAAGGCGAAAAATCTCCTTATATGATCATGATCCTGTTTTTCTAAGAGGCGTTGATATTCGTAGACGTGGAAAAAATATATGTAGTTCTTGACTATATTATCTCATCATAGCTTCCGATACACGAATTATGACACTTCGCTCGATACAATTAATTCCCAAAGTAACCTATACCTCGGACTTTTAATCCAACTTTACTCGGTTATTTATTATGTGATACTATAAACAAAAAAAGAAGAAAAAACAATCTTAACTTAAATAGTCATTTCATAGCTTTCGAATTTCGATATTGTAGGGTAACGTTTATAAAATAAATAAAAATCGACAAAATTCGATCAAAATTGGCACTTGGCGCGCATGATCTTTCCCGTTCTTTCTTGCGAAATGTGACAAAGACAGCGGCAAACCGATGGAACGGCCTTAATGAAAATTTGTTATCTAGCCTATTGCCTTGCGCGTATGCTCGCTCGGTGTGGACGTGGACTCGGCTAATGAGATTAGGCTAAGTTAAACTAAACTGTTTAATAACTTAAGCTCACTATAATCAACACAGTTAAATAAAACAACTTTTAAATTGATTGATTTATCTATTAAAAATATCAATATCAAATTGTTATAAATAACTATTTCACGAGAATATTATTACAATGGTAACTATTTTATTGATTTAAGATATAGATAAAATAAATAATCTATGATAATATATTAAACATAACTAGGTATAAGAAATTCTTTTAATTGATTGTATATGTAAATACTTCACAATTTCGATCTCCGAAAAGTCATATGTCAAACTCGCGGGAACACGATTTTTCTTAAATTATTTCATTCTTTGTTAGTCATGTATTTTACAACGGTTTGGTCGGTTTTATCATTTATCACTTATCACTTACAGTACCCCTAGTGTAAATTTCATTCGATAAAGTGTCGTGACGTACGCGTTTGCGTTAAGTGTCATTTTGTATGGGATTTTAAGTTTCCAAAACATCCCGCTTGGCGCGCTGTTCAAAATCCCATACAAAAAATAGACATAATGCAAACGCGAACGCTCGTCACGCAATCGAACAAAAATTTACCCTAGGGGTTCAGTTCTGAAAAAGTGAGTGATCTTATACTTGAATGTATGTAACTTACGAAATTTGTGCATTGAAATCACGAGAAAATGAGAAATGGAGCTAGAACTTTCTTTAGGTATAATTATTTTCTGTACAGTCAAGGGCATAAATATATATACATTCCCAAAGTTTCAAAATGTGTACGCTCTTACATCTCAGACAATAACGTCGTGTTCACATATTTTTGAGCCATTTGTCTGGATCGATATTTTTGCCTTCGACTGTACAACTTTACAAGTATCTAATCACCTGGCCGAAATCAACCTTACACTGCCTACAGCCCTTACCAAAAACAAATATGTGGTATTTTCTTTAAAAAGGGACCTTATTGTCGATGGCGCTTACGCCATTATTAACGATGCTCCGATATAAATACAATGCCGCGCGGCGCTGTGCGGTGCGGCGTAAGCGCCATCGACAATAAGGTCCCTTTTCATAGAAAATGCCCCATATGTGATATAGCTTATAAGTACAGTTTGACTCATCAGCAGCGGATAGAACAATGCTCTAAAAGTATCACCGTCTCATAAATTTATTATAAAAATCTAGTTTGCGTTCAGTATTTGTCGTAATCTAATCGTTTACATAATAGAGACGTATATATATGAGAAGTCTTCAGAAGGGCTTATTTCTCTATGAACACCATACAAAAATAAGCCCTTTTGAAAAGACACCTCATATATACTTTTGACACGTATTCTCATCCGCTACTTTTGATGCTACGCACCTAATACAAAAACTTTAAATCATTGGTAGCAGAATTATGCGACGTAGAATATAATGTTGTGTACAGTCGCCATCAGATATATCGGAGCGGCCGAGGTGCTCAAAAATATCTGAACACGCACTCTAGCGTCTTGACAATAGAGGCGTGTTCAGATATTTGTGAGCGCCTTGGCCGCTCCGATATATCTGATGGCGACTGTACAACCTTTTATCAATCATACAATTTTACACATCATTGAACTAAAACGGGACCTAATCTTGTTATATATTTTTTTGTATCAAAAAAATTAATACGGTCGTTTCGTTAACGAATAGGACGCAATATGCTAATTTATTTTTATATGTCGCTGACTAAGTCCCGTTTGAGTTTTAATAACGTGTTTAAAATATTATAAACAAATATCTCTGACATGAGTACTGCAGACACCATATATCATCACACACAGCATATGTGCAATTTTATTTGTAAATATCTATTCCACGAGAATCACTACTGAGTTACATCTTACACTATTTTATAGGTAACCTATAACTAATTTTTTCTAGATATTTTTCAAGTCACAACTGATAAATGCATACCTTCTAAATTAGTACGACAGCGCTGTGTGGCGGCGAGTTGTCTTATACGAGCCATGTTGCAGTTGAGAAACTTTAAACTAGTCTCACATATCTACTCGTAAATCTAGCCATCCGACTTGTGTCATAAGTATGTAGTTATTAGGTAACTATACTTTCTGTAATCGTCAGACACATTGCGGTTCGATGCACTATGTGTAATCTCCGATGTCTGTGTGTGGGTGTCGGGTTGGAGGGAACCGTGCCATGGCAGGAGGCGGTAGCCCGTGACGCTGGTTGCTAGGATTGTGACGCACAAGGCGAGAAGAACCTGAAACAAATATATGATGATGTTAAAATAGAGTTTCTAATATGTTATTGATTTTAAGATATATAGCAAAATGTTGGTTTGTAAGAAACATTACAACTTTAACATTACACTAGTTAAGAGAAATCAAACCACGTTCGAAATCTGATGTTGAATAATTTTAAATTTCGCGTCCGTCGTGTACGTACATGACATAAACTACCTACAGCGTCATTTACAGGGTAAATTTTCTATAGACACTGGAGACAGCTAGAGTTAAATAGACCAAGATAAGTCTGCAACCAACCGACGCCGCACCAAGGTGCAAGACGTCGGATACGTTATTACCAAACATAAATGGAGCTGGGCGGGACATGTTGCCAGACAGTGATGGCAGGTGGGCCAAAATGTTAACGGAATGGTGGCCGCTTTCAGACGAAAAGAGTGCCTGGCGTCCGTTGGCTCGTTGGGTGGACGACATTCGGAAGACTGCGGGTCACTTCTGGATGAGATTGGCTCGGGAGCGGGATAAGTGTACTCGAAGAGAGGCCTATGCTCAGCATAGAAGGCTGATATGATGATGATGATGATGAAGTCTGCAACGATATTGTGCTGCGTAATAATTTCATAGAAGTTTGACGTTTAAAAATGACACTTGCACTGCGGGTGCTATCAAAAATGTTGCAGTCTTACCTTGGTCTAACTCTACCAGATTCCATGCTGCTTTCGTATGTGGCTTTTCTTAGTGCCTCTACACAAAAATGGAGAAAATATGTAAATGCCAATTGTCGTTAATTAAAAAGTTAGGGAAGGTCTCCTAAGACACTTTTTGGTAGCTGTAACGAGTGTCCCACTTAAAAAATCCACCGTGTATAGTAATCTTATAAAATAAACTCAAGGAGCCCAATTCGAACGTAACGTACATATGACCTCAAAATTATATCTAAAGACGTCATTATTATCATTCGCGCGTGCATTTTGTTCGTACTTATTAATTAATTCATTGGCGTGAGCGAAACGCACGGGCGAAATGATAACAAAAAGACATCATAAAAGACAACCTACGACCGAGATTGTGAAGTGTGAAGTAAAAAGGTTTCGAATTAGAACTGCGTTTGAGCGCCGGTATTTCATTCATTCTTTGTTTTATAACCATCAATAATCGTAACTATTATAGCCCCCCTGTCTGAACCGTTCTCTTATCGAGCCGTTTCGACCTAATCATAATCAATTGAGCCGTAGACGTGAGTCATGCGAAACAGGCATGCCATGTGTTTCACAGTTGACTTGGTGTTTAATCTAATTTGGCTCAAAATTGTCCTTCCTGTTCTTGGCAGCTCAGAAGTGGAGAGCATTCGACCTTTTTTAGGGTTCCGTTACCCAAAGGGTAAAAACGGGACCCTATTACTAAGACTCCTCTGTCCGTCTGTCTGTCTGTCTGTCTGTCTGTCTGTCTGTCTGTCTGTCTGTCTGTCTGTCTGTCTGTCTGTCTGTCTGTCTGTCTGTCTGTCTGTCCGTCCGTCCGTCCGTCCGTCCGTCCGTCCGTCCGTCCGTCCGTCCGTCCGTCCGTCCGTCCGTCCGTCCGTCCGTCCGTCCGTCCGTCCGTCCGTCCGTCCGTCCGTCCGTCTGTCTGTCTGTCTGTCTGTCTGTCCGTCCGTCTGTCTGTCTGTCTGTCTGTCTGTCTGTCTGTCTGTCTGTCTGTCTGTAGGTCACCAGGCTGTATCTCATGAACCGTGATAACTATATAGAGAGTTGAAATTTTCACACATGATGTATACTTATTTCTGTTGCCGCTATAACAACACGGAACCCTCGGTGGGCGAGTCCGACTCGCACTTGTCCGGTTTTTTTTAAATGTGCGATATACTTACATACAGGCTAATTCAAATGTTATTTACCTATCGTGCCTCTCGCTTACGCCAATACCTACATGTACGGGCAAGTACGAGGCACCAAGGCTAATATGATAACTAAATGACATCGTTCAGTCAAAGTCAATATATTATTTATTCAAATAGGCCTAGCAACAAGCACTTTTATATTTTCAAGTTTTAAATATTACCTTAATCTAAATATCAGAGCAATTTATTGATGCAGTTATTATTATTCTTAAAAACATTGAATTATTATAGATATGTCAAACTTATAATAAGAATTCACAAAAGGATCGTCAAACACCAAAATTGTATAAAAATACTAGTCTAGAAACTTTCTAGAATAAAAATCTTCAGATATCATACTGATTTCAGTGGGGCTAAGATGGACGGCTGTCTATCATTTGTCACCATGCCTGTCACGCTCTAACAAGTACGTAAGTGCGAAAGTGACGCATGACGTGACAAGTGACAAAAACGCGACCATGATACCAGCGGGCTCAGCACGGTCGCATTTTTATCGACTGTCACCATGCCTGCCTAACAAGTATGTAGGTGCGAAAGTGACAGGCATAGTGACAGGTGATAAAAATGCAACCATGCTGACACCGCAGTGCAGTGTACGAATTGGACTGATAGCGCTTTAATGTGGCTTTTGAGTTATTGCAAAAAGTCTTCTCTTCTTAGTAAAAAAACGTAAACCTACTCCCTTATACTTGTCATGTACTACATGATACCCACTAATTTACCCCATTCTGATAAACTAGTATCTACAGAACCCTACACTGAGCATGGCCCGACATGCTCTTGGCCGATTTTTAAGTGTATAATCGTTCCTCAACTGATTCTATCGGCCTTCTTACGCTTTAGTACCAAGCAAGGTAAAATGGAAACCCTTATGGTGCGAAAGTCTATACAGGGTGGTCAAAAAATATGTGCATTCCCGTCGCCAGGGAGGTTTTAGGATTATACTGAGAAACTTTTATTACGGGACCAACCACGAAAACGCGAAACAGATTTTTACCCTCCCATAGAAAATGGACCAGCCAAAATGTATGAAACAGCAAATTTTTTTTCGCGATTTCGGGGTTGGTCCCATAGTAAAAGTTGCTCAGTATAATCCCAAAATCTCCCTGGCAACGGGAATGCACATAATTTTTGGCCACCCTGTATAGATACTATAAAAAGTTATAAAAGTTCTAAATATCTCCGCGGACCGACGTTGCGATAAGTATTTCAAGTTTTCTTTATTTAGAGGATATAACCAAACGGAGTAGCCATTAACAGGCGTTCCCCTCTGTCGAACATAGTCGGCCAATGGTCATACACAATGTATGGACTGACGTTTATCTGACATGGCTATTTTGACGTTACGTAGTCCATTCACGTCACATTTGACGTCCCCTCCCCCGCAAAAATTGGCAGACTTTTTTGTACAGCAAATTACAGACAAGGCGTCTCCGTTGGTTATATCCTCCAAGTTTCTTTAACCGGTACTTAGATTCCACAAAATGTGGTATTTTCTATAAAAAGGGACCTTATTGTCGATGGCGCTTACGCCATTATTAACGATGCTCCGATATAAATGCAATGTCGCGCGACGCTGTGCGGCGTAAGCGCCATCGACAATAAGGTCCCTTTTCATAGAAAATGCCTCAAATAGTATGGATGGTATAGAAAGGATGCCAATCTCTTATGGCAGAATTGTTGCAAAAGTGACCGCTTTCAGCTTTAAATAATAGTTCCTAATCTCTCCGGTGGCGCTAGTTAGGCTCTGGGACATGAGTATAACATGAACCAACAAATAACCCGACCAAATTACATAGGTTGTTTTTGGTAGTATTTCGGTGTATGGTGGCGCCGCCTAATTACTGTTTTTTGATGGACACTTTTCATACATAGAGATTTGGCTCCTTTATATAGTCTCCATGTCAAATAGGTTCGAAATGTGCGGCATGTCACCAAGGTAACCAAGGTTGTATGAGTGGCGGACTTGTTAGCATGTAGTTGTTAGTAAACGACGCGTGACGCGTGTAAATGGAACATGAGCCAAGACCATAGACATAGTATATACAAGTAGTTATAGACATGAAACCGAGCGACCAGGGTAAGAGAAAAACATATTGTATGATTGACAGTTTCATGTAGCAGCATAATCCTATTGCGGTATTTGTTTTCTTTGGCTTATAAATTTCAGTATTTCGCCATCGCCTCGCCTCCTTGCGATAACCCGACCATGAAAAAATGCCCAGTCGGTGATAAAGACATTGGCACTATTTTCTCTTTCCTCTTATAGGAATCGCAATAAGACTCTTTCTCTACCAAAGAGTGTCAGGCCCTTGGGCAAGACGGAGAATGACTGGGCCTGATTCGAACTTTAAGGTACGTCAAAAATTTGCTAAAGATACGATATGGATCGGATATGCCAGTGTCAAGTGACGTTTTTGGTTTAAGAGGGCCTATAAGCTACCTACTTGATGGAAATACTTACAGTCAGCAAAACTATTAGCTTAGCTACCCTACCTACATATGCGATATAAAAAAAATTGTATTTTTTATTTTTATTTAGGCAACAAACAGTCATTATACAAAAATGATGTAATAATAAGCAATTTGTTAATAGACCTGGAGTGCCCTACCTTAATTAAATAATTTCTAATCTAAAGTAGCTAGTGTAGGAGCAGTAAGCGGAAAACAAAGTTATCATTAATTAACAAACTTATCAGTGACTTGAAGTGTATCTATATTCATTCATCCAAGCTCTGGTTGGATCACCTTCACCAGAAACGAATTCGCAGAGCTGCTGGACCACCTCAGGAGTCAAGACACATCTGTGATCGGTGCGGCAAGAAATGCCGATCAGCCATTGGTCTTTACAGTCACCGCAGTCAATGTAGACTGTAGACATCTCCTCAAATACCTCTAGTTGCTGCAACTATCATCTGTAAAGATGCTGTGGCCAATGATGATGTATATGTATGCACGGGCAATTTTAACAAGGAGGTCAAGGAACGAGTCGGTACGAGTAGGTAAAGCTTCTTGCAACCTTAGCTAAATGCTACAACATAATTTTGGCACGCGTCAAACTCTCGGTCACGTTCATTGCCAACAAACATACCTATTTTCATATCCGATCATAGTTCATTTGTAAATATTAACATAAATTAAGAGCCACACGAACCTAGGCGCCGCCATACAATCGTAATTACGCTCTCATTGTAAAACGGATTTCTGCAATAAGAATTGGACAAGAACATTCAAGTAACAGTCTATTTATACCTTTGTCTAGTCTGCCTTCGTAAAAATTAGAGCAAGTAGATGTCTCATACAAACACGCAGTGGCTATCCTCCTAAAGCCCAAGGTCCTACCTATAGTACTTCAGTTCCATGAAATTTCAATCTTATTTAATTGACACAAAGTCGCTTTTGCATTGTTTCGTTCAATTTTCAAACAACGCAAAATCAATTATTTCCTATACTATAGTTTCAAAATGCTGTGGCAAATTTTGGATTTTTTATTTCTATGGCTGGGCCTTAGGCTATACGTATAGTTAAGGGCATAAATATATATACATTCCCAAAGTTTCAAAAATATGTTTCGCGCTCTTACACCATAAGTCCGCTCTAGACTACGCGGCGCGAAGCCGCGAACGCGAGTGTGGAGTCGATTTCGCTGTTTAGCGAACTAGACTCCACACTCGCGTTCGCGGCTTCGCGCCGCGATTCGCGCACGAGTGTGGAGGCCCTTTAGACAATAAAGTCGTGTTTACATATTTTTGGGCCATTTGTCTGGATCGATATTTTTGCCTTCGACTGTAGTTCAACCTTGCCAATTCATTTACTAATCGTGATAGCAAGCGGTTTATATTCATTATATTTATCCGCTATCGGAGCTCTACCCATTACTATTAATTTGATATTAGCTTGCACTTAATAGGTGTGTTCGTAGGGTCTCTATTGTTTGACATAATTATTGAAAGTCATAATGTAATGATTGTCATATTATCATTAATCATAATTTGGTTTTTCTCAGAAACGCGTAACTTTTCAGGATTGCCATAAAACAAACCTAACCTAACCTAACCTATCTATAGGAAACCCGAGAAAAATCCTGAAAAGTTAACGGTTTCAGAATTATAACTAATGATAATATGACAATCATTACATTATGAATTTCAATAATTATGTCAAACAAAGGGACCCCGTGTTCGTATCATACCAATAACAAATTAAGTAGAAAAAATAAATTTAATAAAAAAAAAATACCAAAATTTCACAATAACATACCTATCCTAAGAGCTACACAATTTTGGCTACGGAACCCCTGAAAACATTTAATCATATGGCGAACCTCTTTTAATTTTTTTCGGTGACAAAGCGAATGAAAACGGATTAGCGTATATCGAATTTATAACATCCCGACGTTTCGAACCCTTTACAGCGTTCGTGGTCAACGGGTGACTGAGGAAAAGCTAAAGTGCAAAAATACCCCCATACAAAAATAATGAGCCATCATAAACTATAAACTTATGTATTATAAATTCAATATACGCGATATAATCCGTTTTCGCAGTTTTATCTCATGAGTAACTATCGCGGTAACCGAAGACAATATCAAATGCACTCGTATTGTCACTTGAGTGTGACAGTGAACTACTGTTGATTTCGTTTCGACACCCATTTACTACTGATATGATTTTTGTAAGATAAGTTTACAATTTAATAAGGTCAAGTGACTTAATCTTAAGATTAGGTAGTATAGGTATAGGTTTATCATGTACGGAAAATCTGTCGTGACATTGACTTCACATTTCGACATCTCTGTAATCACTGCAACAACTGCACGTTTTGTGTTATTAAAATTTTCTATTTTTTATATGAACTGCTCAGCAAATTACCTTACCTTACCTTAGATTTAGCTTAAAATAATGTTTATAATAAGTAAAACATAAATAAATAATTCACGTGGCTTATTTTACAATATTTACTACTCAAAATTTCAATAGTAATACTTATAATTCGCATTTAATCGCACAGTATTAACTATTAGGATTGATTTATGTAATATTTTGAAATTCGTCCGTCTATTGTAACACAGTATTCTAGTCGCTGACAATGGCCCGCGCCGTAGCACGCGCTCAGACGCAATGATACACAATGGGCGACCGCTCGCCCAAAAGGAACAATGGCTTTTGTTTAACAGAGTCAGGCGAAAAAGTCATTTGAGAAGATGCAGACTATACAAGTGACGACAGCGACGTCATAATGACGTCGCTGACATCATAATGACGTATAAATGCTGTTAGGGACCACAAGAAAGATATCTATAAAAGTCATATTTCCATAGGAATTAAATAAAATATGTTGCAATTTCCACACTCAGTTCCTTACCAAGTAGGTACTAGATTGATCTGACTATTTCCATCGCTACGGAAATACCAAAACGCTCTTTAAGCATATTTAACCCTTTAATAAGTATGGAAACAAGTTGCAGGGGGACGTGCGAAAGTAGGCGTAGGTATTACGCGGGAAATCATTATATTAAGTGATAGTAATAAGCAGGTTTTACTGTAGAAGATAACGGTCAAAGAATATAATACTCACTAATAACGGTCGATCTTAGAGGATATAACCAAACGGAGACGCCTTGTCTGTAATTTTCTGTAATGTATACGTAACGTAAAAATAGCCATGTCACATAAACGTCAGCCCATAAATTTTGTATGACCATTGGCCGACTATTTTCGACAGAGGGGAACGCCTGTTAATGGCCACTCCGTTTGGTTATATCAAAGATAGATATAACTCCGTAATAGATGGATAGAGTAAGGAAAAAACGTGCCTCGAAAATCCCTAAAATTTGATTCTCGATCAGATGACGCCACTAGTTTTGGCCTACTCTCGTATAGAGGGCGTTGACGGTTTCGTTTGTTATTTAAGTGAAAGAACATGGGTCAAAATCATAAAAATAATGAATGCAAATAAAAAAAATCATTTATCCATATTTAAATACATTTTATCGTATTTTTATAAATCTTCATTTTTAGTTTTAAAGTGTGTCGATAGATGGTTGGTTATATCCTCTAAGTTCTCTGTGAAAGAACATGGGTCAAAATCATAAAAATAATGAATGCAAATAAAAAAAATCATTTATCCATATTTAAATACATTTTATCGTATTTTTATAAATCTTCATTTTTAGTTTTAAAGTGTGTCGATAGATGGTTGGTTATATCCTCTAAGTTCTCTGTATACTAATACATGACACTAAAACCAGAATCTGCCGTAGTCTCTGTATTTGCATACATATTATTAACCCGTTTGACCCGCGGCCGTCACGCAACTTCAGAAAAACTAGTAGCAAAGATTTATTAACGTAGAAGAGGTGCAAAGTCTTAGCAAAATGCTTGTCTCGACTTTGTATCGCTGTACGGCCCCGCACATTACGCGCTGAGTGAAAATGTTTGACAATGAGGGCTACCGCGTTTAATTTCGCCGCTAGGGGCGCTAGTGTAGATAGAGGTCGTTCAAAATATCAAATGCATAGAAGTTTTGGGGGTTTCGAGCTTTTTATCGGGAATTTTCACTCCTTATTCATAATTGTGGTAGATCTTTGTCCATCTTTCATTAATCATGGTAAACAATAGATATAGCTCAATAAATGTTAGTGGTTTAAAAAACCGGCCAAGTGCGAGTCGGACTCGCGCACGAAGGGTTCCGTACCATTCCGGAAAAAACAGACAAAATCACGTTTGTTGTATGGGAGCCCCATTTAAATATTTATATTATTCTGTTTTTTGTATTTGTTGTTATAGCGGCAACAGTAATATATCATCTGTGAAAATTTCAACTGTCTAGCTATCACGGTTCATGAGATACAGCCTGGTGACAGACGGACGGACAGACGGACAGCGGAGCTTTACTAATAGGGTCCCGTTTTTACCCTTTGGGTACGGAACCCTAAAAAGTACCAACTAAAATATATGCAAAATAAAACAGGTTGAAAAAATGGCACATTTAGACGTTAAAATACCTTTTTGTATATGAGAAGATTGAGAAGTGGCGCAAACTGGTGAGCACAAAAACGGTAGCCCTCATTCTGAGGGTCTACCGCGCAAATCGAAAAATCGAAATTTCTGCCCGTCTATCGCTCATAGATAGGCAAATCGACAAACGAACTCGGTATACAAAACATAATATGGCTCCGTATAGCGCTGTCAAGTTTGGTTGTCAAACTTGATTTTACACCTCTTCTACAATCTATAACTCTTTGTTTTTAGCAGGGATCGTTACCGGTATAACTTAAAATCAAAATTATTATTTACAACGACGGGACTTAATCGCGTAAAATAAGTATTAAACCCACCTCCGACGTTTCGAGGACGGCGTTGTCCCCGTCTCGGAGAAGACCACGGGGACAACGCCGTCCTCGAAACGACGGAGGTGGGTTTAATACTTATTTTACGCGATTAAGTCCCGTCGTTGTAAATAATAATGAGTAAAAATCGTGAAAGTTTAAATCAGTGTTAAAATCAAAATATCACGTATTCGAAATATTTCTTTGATATTGAAGAATGGTATTTAGGTAAGCACAATGAGTTATCAGATTACCTAAATGAAATGAAAAAAATATACACAAACAACCGAGATAGCGAAATTGAATACCGGTTAATTTGTATGAAAAATATACCGGTATTCGATCCCTGGTTTTTAGTAATTAAGAGCCAACAGGAGTGGTCATTTCTCCATACAAACGTACTCGACTGTTTCCTCCCTGGTTTTTGAAGCTAGAGGAATGATTTTTTCAACACAGATTAATATTGTCAATATCTGTGTCGGTGTGTTTTGCTTTTTTTGATATTTTTGTTTTTTAAGGCGCTAGAGCCCTTCAAACATGGCCAAAAATGGCCTCACTGACTATGCCGCAATGAGAGGCGTGGTATTCAAAACTGGTATCAATTAGCCAAAAAATCAAAACAGTCCGACACAGACAATTTCATAATCATTTAGATTTCCAAATTTGGTTACGATTGCTTAAGTTTTGGAGGAGGAAACAGTCGAGTACGAAACCTCGATTTTTGAGATTTTTACGCAGGATTTTTCGCCTAAGCTGCAGTTGTCCTTATCGCACTAATTTTAGGGGCGGGGTCAAGTTTCTAAATACGTACACGGACAGAAAAGTGATGGGCAATAGTCGACATTGAAAGTCGATAATCTAGTGATGTGATAAGTTATCGATAAACCATAACAAAGTCGCGATTTGCCTCTTAGTAGGCGAAGTAAGTAAAGTGAGTATGCACTTTGGCCTCAGGGGATATCGTTTAACACTATTTATTATTCCTTGGTTCATACAAAGCTGAGCTGACGCACTAGCTACGAGATTAAGTCCTGGCTACCCCCCAAAAAGGGAGGGGAAAAGTCGGCTTCTGCGGTCCAGTTTGCCTCTATTTCTACCTATCTCTTGATATGAGATCAAATTTGGTATAAATTTTGTGTAAATTAGGGACGAATAATTTATTTTAGAAATAATAGTTTCACATTTTCATACACAAATCTGAATATACGAACGAAAAATTAAAACTATATATAATTTTTGGTCACAGATTTGCTCTTTAGAAGCAAATTGTGGTGATTTGCACTAAAAATTAATTACACAATTTAGTTTATTCATTCTTTATTTAGAAAAGTATCAGTTCTAAGTACGTATTATTATATTGCTTTATATTTTACAATTTTCACTATTATTCAAAAATTTATTTTAAACAAAGTATTAATTTTATTAAAACTTTTGTGACGTGATCTCATGAAAGGGGCTCCACGAGGCGAAATACTTTTTACGCCAATTATTTTCTTTTTTTTTTATTTACAACAAAGACGAAAGTTCGAAAAAAATGTGGTTACTTAATAATTGCCTAACTTGTTGAAAAAATTACTTTACATAATATCAATGTATAACCGTAGTATATTCCATGATATGTTTTAAATACACCATATTATTTCCTAATTTTTAAAAGAATATTTAATACCTTTAAAATAATATCTGTCTGTCTGTCTGTCAATCTGCCTGTCCGTCTGTCACCAGGCTGTATCTCGTGAACCGTGATAGCTAAAAAGTTGCAATATTTACGGATGATGTATTTCTGTTGCCGCTATAACAACAAATACTAAAAACAGAATAAAATATTTTTTTAAGTGGGGCTCCCAAACAACAAACGGGATTTTTTGCCGTTTTTTGCGTAATGGTACGGAACCGACTCGCACTTGGCCGTTTTTTGTTAATAGCTTTGAACTTTTTTTATGTGGGAATAAACATTTTCTAGACATCATTCTAAATCCAATGAGGTATCATACGTATTTTTAGGAGTTAGTATCTCTATTAGTGGCAGCCGTACAAGCCCAATTTCAAAGAAAAACCGCAAATCGATGTACAGGTTAGCCGTTTGGCACACGCATACTAAGAGGTCAAAACAAAATTTTTGACCCGCAGTTTCTAAAAAAAAATCCCTTAGGAGGGGTATGCTGAAACATTTTTTTTGTATGAAAAAAAAAACATATTTTTTTTCCAAAAACCTATCGTGTGTGGTATCATACGAAAGGGCTTTTTGAGGCGATTCTAAAATTATACCACATCATTACATTTTAGCCATTTTTTGTAAATTAAAACAGATAGAATTTTCAAAACACACCAAGTTTGGGGTCAAGTTAAAGGGTTAAGTAGAACTGTGTCACTTTGTATTGAAAAAAAAAAAACTAAATAAATTTTTTATTGCTTTTTTGGGGTTACATATGAGGATATCACGTATCATTTGTACAAAAAAATCAGCCATATCGTATCTGGAGGAGCCCAAACTTGGTATGTTTTGAAAATTCTTTTTCTTTCAATTTAAGAAAAAACCGGCCAAGTGCGAATCGGAATCGGGCGCCGAGGGTTCCGTACATTACACAATTTAAACAATGTATTTTTATGTGAAACGTGAGTGAAAGGTAAATTGCGGTTTACGATTTATAACGTATTAAAAAAAAACTACTAACTAGATCTCGTTCAAACCAGTTCTCGGTAAAAGTTGGCAAGGTAATGTACATCATATATTTTTTCAGTTTTATCATTCTCTTATTTTAGAAGTTCCCCCTCTAACTTACACATTTTACCACTTTGGAAGTGTCTCTCGGTCTCGCGCAAACTATTCAGTTTAGAAAAAAAATATATGAGAAACCTCAATATCATTTTTGAAGACCTATCCATAGATACCACACACGTATGGGTTTGATGAAAAAAAAAATTTTTGGGTTTCAGTTCTGAGTATGGGGAACCCCTAAAATTTTTTTTTCCTATTTTTGAGTGAAAATCTTAATGCGGTTCACAGAATACATCTACTTACCAAGTTTCGACAGTTCTTATAGTTTCGGAAAGAAGTGGCTGTGACATACGGACGGACGACAGACAGACAGACATGACGAATCCATAAGGGTTCCGTTTTTTGCCATTTGGCTACGGAACCCTAAAAATGGCTAAAATGCAATGATGTGGTACATTTTCAGAATCGCTTCAAAAAGCCCTTTCGTATGATAGATGAGAAGTATACGATAGGTTTAAAAAAAAAGTTTTTTTTTATACAAAAAATGGTTTCAGCACTCCCCTAAGGGAATTTTTTTTAGGAACTGCGGGTCAAAAAATTTGTTTTGACTAGTATATACGTGTACCAAACGGCTAACCTGTACATCGATTTGCGGTTTTTTTATGCGAACAGCTTACACTATTTTTTTCACCACCTTGAACCTTTTGTAGACTAGACTATTGTCCCAAAAATATTGGGCGACGACCGGTCGTCTGGCCTAGGAGGTAGTGACCCTGCCTGTGAAGCCGATGGTCCTGGGTTCGATGATATGATATGATGAGCACAGATATTAGTTCCTGAGTCATGGGTGTTTTCTATTTGTATTTAAGTATTTATATATTATGTATATCGTTGTCTGAGTACCCATAACACAAGCCTCCTTGGGCTTACCGTGGGACTTAGTCAATCTGTGTAAGAATGTCCTATAATATTGATTTAATATTTATTATTATTTATTTATTTATTGGGTTTCATATTTATTCCGATCAGAATTAGGAGCTCTTCAATTTATACCTATTTTTATCAAAATCTGACACATAAATAAAAAAACGGACCATCAATAAAACTGTATAATTACATCAAAGTAAGAAATATCACATGTCACATGTTTCTTTATTATGATAATTTTATCTAACCTGAGGCTTTCTTTTTTTCTATTCAACGGAGCCGGAGAGCGGCAAATTTGTTTTTCAAGACGCTTGCTCGAAAAGATCTTATTTCATGCAGGTGTACTGAAGGGAAAAGGCCTATATTGTTCCCGAGGGAGTTATAGCTTTCTTTTTTAATTAGGTATGTCACTAATTCATACGAACCAAGTAAGTTATAAGTAAAATACTTTGTTTAAAATCAAGGTATAAGGGAGTTTTACTTTTAAAATACTCACGACTATAATTTAATATTTTTGTTTATCATATTTAAAAATATTTAATTGGATTAATTTAACAGCCGTTATCTTGTATGTTTTTATACAACAATGTTTTCTTGTATGTCCATGTTATGTTATGTTTTTTTACTATTCTGTAACTCGAAATGTTAATTAGATTGCAGGTTGTAGAAGGATATTGAATTTAGTTACTAAAAACGCGAGCGGCGTGAGGCCGGCGAGGAGCGCAAATAACGTGCGCGTCGGTGTGCGTGCACCACACACACTGGGATAGTCCCTCGGTACGCGGTACCGCCCCCGTCAGCGCGACGACGATATTCTCTTTCAAATCTCAAAATTGAGTTTGGTCTCTGCTCCTGTTGGCTCTTAAACAGTCTTTAAACTACACGCTGTTACAAGTTTCTAACTTTGTAAGGTTTCTTGAGTTTCTAGAAGCTGTATTAAGACGTTACCCAGGTAGCGAAGTGACGCCAGCGACGTCATAATGACGTAATTTACACGTCACAATGACGTCACGGACGTCACAATGACGTATAAATGCTACCTGGGTAATAAGCTAACTCGCTATTTAAAGTGGCTCAAGAGTCAGACCACGCTAATAAGTTTTCATGAAGATAAGATTCGTGATTAATAGAAAACATACAAAAATATTGGTTTGATAACAGAACACAAATATTTTGAGTATCGCCCGAAATAAAATAACTTTATATATGTATAAGTATTTTTAAAACAATAGACCGGCCAAGTGCGAGTCGGACTCGCGCACGAAGGGTTCCTTACCATTACGGAAAAAAACACCAAAAAAATCACGTTTGTTGTATGGGAGCCCCATTTAAATATTTATATTATTCTATTTTTAGTATTTGTTGTTATAGCAGCAACAGATACATCATTTGTGAAAATTTCGACTGTCTAGCTATCACGGTTCATGAGATACAGCGGAGTCTTAGTAATAGGGTCCCGTTTTTACCCTTTGGGTACGGAACCTTTAGGGTTTGTAATGACCAAAGTAGGTATTTGTAATGACCGAAACCGTAATAAAATAATAGACCGTTAAATAAAAAAATAATAATAATAAGCCCGCAGGGCAGCTTGTGGCGAGCTTTTGGGGAGTGACGACCCCACGGACCCGAGTGCTCCAGAGAGTCGGTCAGGGTCTTCGTCTCCGGCGTGTCTTCGTCGGTCGGAGTGGACCCCAAGGACTCTCAGCTCTGGCTTGCCTTCATTGGATGTCCAGAGGGGAGTCGTAAGAGCTATATGCTCCAGGGGTGGAAGTGTTAAAGGGCATAACGCCGCGAGTAACTTCGGAGAAAGCGCAGCACACCTCTCGACACCCCTGAGCCGGTCACGCCGGTGTTGCGCCTGGCCGTCTTTACGATGGCGCATCAGGTGCCCATCTAACGAGTGGCGAGTCACCGCCTGCCTCGATAACTTGTGCAAGCAATGTTATGGCAGGTGTCCGGACTTCTTTGCAATAGCCCAGTCTCTTTCCACCCAAACTTAAACCATAGACCAGTACTCTGTCCATATTCTCTACAATAGCTTCCAATGCCTGCTGAAACCGGTTCACGGGTATCTATTGATGTACCCATGAATGGGTTCCAGCAGGCGTTCTACATGACATCAAATCTCTCCAAACGGCCTCTACGTGTTGGATCTATATCCCCACGCACGCCTTATAAATGACCGGGATCGAAAGACCCGAGAGTTTTAAAACGGAGATACACATAATAATAATAATAAATATATAAAACATGACACACCCACACGATTTCTAATAAATACTTAACTTCAATTCTGCAACTAGATAGCGAAAAGAGAATCGTACGTTCGATACTTGTCTATAATGTATTTTATTTTTACTTTTACCACACTTTTACTTTTACTAACACCGTAACAACCTCATCTCTTTTTTTGATAAGATATATCTTTCTTTATACGTTATGCAAGAAATTATACTATCTATATAATAATACTAGCTTTTGCCCGCAACTTCGTCTGCGTGGAATTAGTAATTTAGGTACCTTAACTCTTAAACAAATCAGCTTTTTAATCCATCCCCTTTTCAACCCCAAATTGGTCCACACTATACATTTCCACCCCATTTTTTACACCCTTAAGGGATTATTTCGGGGATAAAAGTTATTCTATATCCTTTCCCACAGCTAAAACTATCCCCATACCAAGTTTCATCTAAATCGGTTATTGATTCCCCATACAAATTTCCACCCCCTTTTCACCCCCTTGAGGGATGAGTTCTGGGATAAAAAGTATCCTATGTCCTTCCCCGGGACTCAAACTATCTGTACACCAAATTTCAACTAAATCGGTTTAGCGGTTTAAGCGTGAAGAGGTAACACACAGACAGACAGACAGACAGACTTTCGCATTTATAATATTAGTATGGATGTTTAGGTTTTTGGTCATTAAAATGTTTTTAAAATAGTTAAGAGCGGTGGACAGTCTATTTTTTTGAAATATTAGAATAAAACTATCCTGGAGGGTCGGATAGGAAGGAAGCGGGGTAGAGGAAAACCCAGACGCAGCTTTTTAGATCAAGTGAAAGAAAGAGTAGGGGTCGTGTCGTATCAAAAAGTCAAAGAGCTGGCGCGGGATAGGGAAAGCTGGAAGATACTCCACCGACAAGAGAATAACTCTTAAGTTAATGATGATGATGAGAATAAAATAAGTACCTATTTGATACCTATAACTACTATCTCGGTAGTAGTTGTAACTTTACACTATCATAATACCACTATCATATTCGCTTATTTTATTTTAAACTAGCGACCCGCCCCGGCTTCGCACGGGTAGTTCAACAAATTTACACAAAACCTTTACAAATTATACATATAAACCTTCCTCTTGAATCACTCTATCTATTAAAAAAACCGCATCAAAATCCGTTACGTAGTTTCAAAGATCTAAGCAATCATATGGACAGACGGACAGACAGCGAAAATGCGACTTTGTTTTATACTATATAGTGATGTAATATATTGATGTTAGTAAACTAGATAATACTAAAACTAGATAGAACACAAAAAGGATGAAATGGCCTATTTATTATATGCCCCAATTTCCTATTTGAACATATGATAATTCTTTTATTTCAAACAAGACAATAGTAAGCAGTAATATTTTGTGACATTACGGATCTAAGACGTGGGCGCTAACGATGGGCCTCATAAGAAGGCTCAAGGTCACGCAAAGGGCAATGGAGAGAGCTATGCTCGGGGTTTCTCTGCGTGATAGTCAGAAATGATGATATCCGCAGTAGAACTAGGGTCACCGACATAGCTCGCAGAATTGCAAACCTTAAGTGGCAGTGGGTGGGGCACATTGTTCGCAGAACTGATGGCCGGTGGGGCCGGAAGGTTCTGGAGTGGCGTCTGCGTACCGGAAGACGAACTGCCGGTAGGCCTCCAACGAGATGGAGCGACGACCTGGTGAAGGTCGCGGGAATTCGGTGGTTGCGAGCGGCACAGGATCGGTCGGAGTGGCGAGCCTTGGGGGAGGCCTATGTCCAGCAGTGGACGTCTATCGGCTGACATGATGATGATGATGATGATGAATATTTTGTTATAAAACTAAACCTCATTATCATAATTATGATTAGTAATAATATTCTTTAAAATAATACGAGTAATAATAAGAAATTAGGTACTAGTTGTTAATGCCTTCTTTTCTTTGTTACCCGACTACAACAGAGCAAAAATAAAGAGTGATAATTGTGGAAAATAGTATATCTATGTAGACTTTATGGATTTATGAAAATGTTTAAAATAATTATTTTATTTTATTGATCAAATAAGTAACACAGCAGTCAGCATTACAGTAAAATCAAGCCCAAGTAGCAAAGTGACGTCAGCGACGTCATAATGACGTAATAATGACGTCATAAAGACGTCGTCGACGTCATAATGACGTATAAATGCTACCTGGGAGGAACTGTGAAACTATAAAATAACAGAAAATACCTGGAGACAAAAAAAATACACATAAAAAACGTAACAGCGCTAGTTAGCGCTATTATGGTAATACCTAGTCTTAAGTCATGTTACTCATGTTTTAATTGAAGATTTTTATCTTGGACACACCTAAATTTAATTAAGCATACCTAGAGATAGGTAATTAAAATGAGCATAGCCGTAGTAAATATTATCCTAATGGTAGATGTAGATATATTATATTTCCCAGAATGTAGGCCATTTTTACAGAAAAATATCGCTTATTAACATAAAACTATAGAAAATTTGCGATGATTACCAAACCGGTATTCTTAACTATTATTTTTAGGATAATCATCAGTGACTACTTAAAACACACGCTAATACTTAGCTCTTAAATAACTATACACTTTATCTAGGTATCTAATTGACCACAATTGACTTAACACACAGGAAATTACACTTTGCGTAATGTAGTTAAAGTATGAATTGCTATACTTTGCTATTTTTTTAAACCTGTCCAATTTCGAATATCGAAAATAGACTTACCGTTCGGTTCATTGTGTCAACGTCACGTCACTTCACTGTGTAAACACGATTGTTATCATGATTTGTTTATATTGTTCACGTTTGTTTATTGTTATGTTTACGTGCACACGTCCGTCCCTGCGGCCGCTCACATGGGGAATGAGATGAAGTCCGCGTGCCGCGTGCTCTGAGTTTGATAACATTGCTATTTTTATATCGTCAAATAGGATGAAATTGGATAATAATAAGATGGGAACCTGTTGGGAGGTCATCGACATTAGGGTGAAATGTAGTTTGTTTTTACATTCTAGATATTAAAACGGTAGTTCGATTGCCAAAATGTGTTATTTAACTGTGTCATTTTAATTTTATTACAAAAATAGCACTAATGTAAGTAATGTAGGATGACTGGGTAGTAAATTGGCCATAGGTTTGTTA
The DNA here is from genome assembly GCF_947568885.1 of Cydia strobilella. NCBI lineage: Eukaryota > Metazoa > Arthropoda > Insecta > Lepidoptera > Tortricidae > Cydia > Cydia strobilella. The sequence continues at coordinate 15,517,879 of NC_086054.1, forward strand.
TTTTAGACCTAGAACTAAACAGTTTGCCTTCAAAAGTATCTATCACAACAAAAAACATTTCATGTTTTTTTACCTTACAACCATCGCCACATGTGGCGATAGCGAAATGGCCTAGCCACATATTTTGACTATAATAATATATCTATCTTTGCTAAGGTGTAGAGTTTGTGAAGTTAGGGCTTGTAGAGATAGGGCGTGTAGAATTAGAAGCTTGACTACATGAAATCTGGGGCTCTACCGCGAACCACGTTCGACGTGTTGCCTCCCTGTCACACTTACGTACGAATTTACAAGTGCGACAGAGAGGCATCACGTCGAACGTGGTTCGCGGTAGGCCCTCTGATAACTTTTTGACAGTGCGACTCAAGTTTTATTTCATTTCATTTCATTCTTAAACAATACAATCATTGTCAGAAATCACATTAAATACAATTTATAAATAACAATAATAATAAACACATTTAAACTAATCCTAAATAACAATTATAAATACCTTAAATTAGCGCCCTATCAAGTATTTCCTCAATACTATATAGGAGCATCTAGTCAATAAGAACATAAAAACCAATCCGTAATGACTTTTAGGTCATTAGGGAGCTTATTAAATATAGTGACTGCTTGGTATCTTACGCAATGTCACAGAATAAATAATAGTATTATCATACAGAACCCTCCTACCCTTTGGGTACGGAACCCTAAAAATCACTATTTTCATAAGTCTTCGAGGGTGGCAGATATACTTTTGGCGCGTTGTTTCATCCGTCTTGTTTTGATTTTGACTGTACGATCATACACACTATAAAGGATGACTCACGTTAGACCGGCGCTTACTTTTCTATGACATGACAGGTGATCAATCAATCAATCAATCTTTAATGTCAAAAAACAATTACAATACAAATAGAATTAAAAATACACAACACCCTAAATCAAATAACAAAATCGCGCATTAAAAAATAAAATATAATTATATATACAAATGTCAAAAATAAAAAACCATTAAAAATACAAATGTGATCTCGTGATGCTTTCCATAGAAAACGAAGCGCCGGAAGCTCCGGCCCGGACACGGCCCGGTCTAACGTGAATCATCCTTTAACTAGCAATTTTAAACCTTAGGATCCAATTAGTCAGTTAAGAATGTTGCCTAGTACATAACTATATAATTGTCTAAATGTGACAAAACTAACGTCACAAGCGAATCTGTTCCGGGGTATCAAGAATATTCATATCAAAAATATGTTTACAATTTTGTATCATATTTCGTTGTAATAAGGCTTAAAATGTGTACGTATATATGAGGTCAATGTAGGACAAAGTTGAACTAGATAAATAATGCGATTACATGTCTGCGCTGTGTTTGCGATAAAATCCATAATGTTTACTTTGTTTGCCGGAAACCTTGTGTTTATTTAAATATTTATTAAAAATGTAATTAATAATATTTAAGAAACGATTGTTTGCTTTAAATATAATAATTTACAGCTCTCTAGCATTGTCCAAGACGAAGCTACGAGAGTTCGAATATACGGCGAAACGTGCCGAGAAAAGATATGCACTGCCTTTTGCCCTTTGTCTCGTATTGACGTTCAGTGCTGAGAGAACTTGCGTAAACTATAAAGAGCTGAACAAGATATTAAGTTTTTTTAATTTTGAATTAATTCCGATTTGGGCCGATGGCAGTCTAACAAAAAATAAAACTTCGTCGGTTAAACACTAAAAACGAAATTATTCAAAATAAATAATAGAAATTTCGTCATAGAATTATCATGATTCCTCTTAAGTGTAAGTAATGATTTCATGATATAAACGTGATTTTTAGATAAGTAATAAATGCACAAAGATATCGGTGCATTGAAATGAAATGTCACGCGCACGCGTCTGCGCAAAGAAAGATAATAAGTATTTTAATGCCATTTTAACATCGTATTTGACTTCGAATGCTCCGTGCATTAAATTTACGTCTCACAATTCAGTTACCACCAAACATATGGCGCCATACTAAACCATCTACTTCAGCTTTTTTCTTAGACTTTACATGTCTTCAGAAGCAATAATTATTTGGCCATACGATTTAAACTATAAAACTCCCGTGAGACTCAAACATATTAGATTATTTTAAAACGGGTCACTCACGTATTATTAAGTCGAATAGCTCGACATGTCTCGATGTGTGCTCAGTGAGTGTTGTGTGCGATCCGACATTTGACAAACGCAATACGGAGGGTAGAGCCATCCTCGCAACGGTGACGTCGCCGGCACCGCCGACGCCGTTTGTCGTGAGACTCGTGAGCGGCCGGGCGAGTCGGGCTTTGGCCCGCAGTACGCAGTACCGGCAGTACACGCCGCGCCCTCGACCAGTGAAGACGTGTCGTGGCTCCGTGAAGACGGTCCTCGTTAATTGGACCGAAACATGTCGAGCTATTCGACTTAATAATACGTGAGTGACCCGTTTTAAAATAATCTAATATGGCCATACGATGTCATACTATTGACGTACAAATTGTAAAAGGTCCGGGCTGCCGAGCGTCTCAAACGCTAACGCCATTACTTTACGTGACTTGTAATAAGCAATAAAAACCACTGAAGATGTACTATGGAATTATTTTTAATGTCGAATTTTAAAGGCGGAAAGGCAATCCATGTTATTTAGCTCCGGCTTAATTAAGAACATTACCTTATGCGCGGCCACGATGTACTCATTGTACTCACCTATATTTGGGGCATTTTCTATGAAAAGGGACCTTATTGGCGATGGCGATTACGCTGCACAGCGACGCGCGGCATTGTATTTATATCGGAGCATCGTGTTAATCGACAATAAGGTCCCTTTTTATAGAAAATACCACATTTATATTAAAAACTAGTTGAGTTCATGGTATATTTGTTTACCACGCGACGGCCGGCTACACGTGCAAATGTGTTTATAATAGTAGTGCTAATAGGGACGACAAATTGTTAGTAACACGGCAAGCAAAATACGTGTAGATAGCATCTGTGAAACATAAGTAAATACACTGCTAGTGTTGGAATGTAATGAAGGAATGACAATACAGTGAAATTTCGATAATCCGGCACTTTGATGGTCCGGTATACCCAGTAATCCGGCACTAAAATTGGGATACAAATGTTCATTCTATGTCCTAATATACTATGTGTTCCATATAAGAGCAGAATTTTCTTTAAATTTAGTATTTTAGTAAAATGTATTTCTACGACATACTAAAAACACATCATAATATGCAGATTTGCTCTAACTTCCAGGAAAACGAATTTTTCAGTAATCCGGCTCTCTTGTGTCATCATTAGTGCCGTATTAGTGAGATTGGACTGTATTATAGGGGCATTTTCTATAAAAAGGGACCTTATTGTCGATGGCGCTTACGCCGCACAGCGTCGCGCGGCACTGTATTTATATCGGAGCATCGTTTAAAATGGCGTCAGCGCTATCTACAATAAGGTCCCTTTTTATAGAAAATACCACAAATTTATTTATATTTATATGAGCCTAGTGTCCCACTGCTGGGCAAAGGCCTCCCTCCCCCTTTCCACGTATCCCGGTCTTGACCCGTCTCCCAAGGCGTCAAAGTCATCTCGCCAACGCCGTATATACATTTTATAATACATATTCATGTCTTTCATATTGACAGTGTCTGATACAGTTTTCTCATCATCATCATAATCATAATCATAATCATTTTATTCATAAAACCAATTTACATGTCAAAAACTTATAATTACAATACAGTTAAAATATAAATCGAGATAAAACTATTCCACCCAACGAGCCGATGGACGCCAGGGGCTTCTTTCATTCGAAAGCGGCCACCATTCCGTTAACATTTTAGTCCACCTGCCATCACTCTGCCTAGCAACATGTCCCGCCCAACTCCATTTTAGTTTGGTAATGGCGAAACCAACGTCTTGCACCTTGGTGCGTCGACGGATCTCGACATTCCTTACTCGATCTTGAAGCTTGATACCGAGCATGGCGCGCTCCATGGCTCTCTGTGCTACGCGGATTTTATGCACAGCCTCCTTAGTGAGCGTCCATGTCTCGGCACCGTATGTCATGGTGGGCAGGACACATTGGTTAAAGAGGCGAGTTTTCAGGCATTGTGGAATGTTAACAGGTTTCAGGATGTCCGCTAATTTATTAAATGCCGCCCAACCCAGCTGGATTCTCCTGGAGATCTCCTTCTGCTGCTGTGCTTTTTCAAATGATAGAATATGGCCAAGATCTAAATTGAAAATTGTGCTTGTTATTTTCCAAATTCTAAATTATGCTTGTTATTATTACTCAATGTTATTGTTAAATTCAACTTTAAATTCAAAATACCTAATAATTGTACTTTTTTTTCGGAGCAAAGGAATTTTGTATTAACTATAAGTGGAAACTCTTTTGGCCTATGTTCTTACTATATCTTTTACCTTATTGTATTATTATGTGCTGTATGTTTCCCAAATAAATAAATAAAAAAAAAAAAAAAAAAGATACAAGTATTGCTCGACCATCTCTAGCATTTCGTTCCCAACCTTAATGATTGGAATCAAATTACCGGGGATGTTCGTCATAACCTTAGTCTTGGACATATTCATCTTAAGACCTATCTTCAAAGAAGCATGGTATAGGCTTTCAATCATGCTTTGAAGATCTTCCAGGGTCTCGGCAAACAAAACAATGTCGTCGGCAAATCTCAGGTGCGACAAGAAGACACCATGGATATTTATACCAGTTTTGTCCCATGCAAGCGTTTTTATGACGTCTTCAAGTACCGCCGTAAAAAGCTTGGGTGAAATGGTATCCCCTTGACGCACTCCCCTTTGGATGGATATTGGGTTACTTAGTTTGTGAAGCCGAACTTGCATTGTTGCCGAGCTATATAGTTCCCGGAGCACATCCACATAGCGAGTATCAACTGAACAGCGATGGAGAGAGTCAAACACGGCCCAATGTTCGACACTGTCGAAGGCCTTCTCGTAATCTACGAAAGCCATGCACAGGGGCCGGTTGTACTCGTGACTCTTCTCTATCAGCTGCTTTTCTCGCCAAGTGCTAAGCACGCCAAGAATGGCTCCTATACTATTATATAATCTGTGCCTATAGGCTATAGCATTGTCACGTGCATTGTCACTGTTAACTTGCCAAGTCGATGCAAACGTATTGTGGTCAAAGTAATAAAGAAAAAAAAAATAACTTGTGGATAAATGTTTATTTTATTTCAATGTATTTTATGTCAAATCATCACTATCGAGACAAATTAAACAAATGAAAAGAAGAAAAAGTTTTTTTGGGTTATGCCTCGTTCGTTGTTCAGCACGGTGTACCACGAGCAGGTGAGGATGACTTGGGGCCCGAAGTGTGTTTTTTGGGCCCCCCATTACACCCCAATTCACCATGCATTGCAACTAATTACTAATGTAATAATATTGTCTTCGGTTACCGCGATAGTTACTCATGAAATAAAACTATGAAAACGGATTATATCGCGTATATTGAATTTATAATACATCCCGACGTTTCGAACTCTTTACAGCGTTCGTGGTCAACGGGTGATTATAAATTCAATATACGCGATATAATCCGTTTTCATACTAATGTAATGTCATAACATTACATTAGTAATTAGTTGTATCTTATCTGTTGTATTATGTTTGTTATATTTATAAAATAAATTAATAATCTTTATTTACTTGAAACCTAATACAGTATGTAGGTAAGCCTTACACTAAATCACAAAATAAAACTTATATTAGGTTTGTAACAGTTCCATTAGGATGGAGCCTCTGTTTCCTGTTATAATGTAATGTGGAATTACTGAATCCTGAGTCACAGGCTTTGTCCTAGTTCAGGAAACAGAGGCTCAATCCTTATGGAACTGTTACAAACCTAATAGAAGTTTTATTTTGTAATTTAGTGTAAGGCTTACATACTGTATTAGGTTTCAAGTAAATAAAGATTATTCATTTATTTTATTAATGTGTATTGATAAGTACAACAGATAAGATACAAGTAATTACTAATGTAATGTCATAACATTACATTAGTAATTAGTTGCAATGCATGGTGAATTGGGGTGTAATGGGGGCCCAAAAAACACTCTTCGAGCCCCAAGTCATTCTCACCTGCTCGTGGTACACCGTGCTGAACAACGAACGAGGCAGTATATATATTATATATATATGTATATTTAATATGAACGAGGCATAACCAAAAAAAACTGTTTCTTCTTTTCATTTGTTTAATTTGTCTCATCACTAAATCCATTAGCCTAGGGTACAGTACCCTAGACTAAAGGATTTAGTGGCTTAGAGAAATATACCTGAAAAAGAAAAATAACTTATTTTATTTTATGAAAAACAACTAAATTAAACCGCGTCAGTACTGGCAAGGAGCCCCGTTAATCACCAAAATCATTGTGGCCGCGTAATATGTTGATTGTTGACAAGCATGTCTCAAACCATCTATAAGTACTCGTAGTAATGGCACCAATCATGAGACATTTAGGCGGTTCACTGAGCCAGAAGGCGAAAAATCTTCTTATACGATCATGTTTTTTCTAAAAGGCGTTGATATTCGTGGAAAAAATATATGTAGTTCTTGACTATATTATGTTTAATAACATAGCTTCCGATATACGAATTATGACACTTCGCTCGATACGATTAATTCCCAAAGTAACCTCTAACTCGGACTTTTAATCAAACTTTACTCGGTTTTATTATGTGATACTATAAACAAAAAAAGAAGAAAAAACAAACTTAACTTAAATAGTAATTTCATAGCTTTTGAATTTCGATATTGTAAGGTAACGTTTTTAAAATAAATAAAAACCTACAAAATTCGATCAAAATTGACACTTGACGCGCATGATCTTTCCCGTTCTTTCTTGCGAAATGTGACAGTGACAGCGGCAAACCGATGGAACGGCCTTAAGGAAATATTTGAAGTATTTTTACCGACTTGTGCGTTAAAAGTAGTGTCCTATTTCCTAATTGTCTTTTTATATTGTGACTTGTTTAATGAAATATACTGATAGCAGTATCTACCCAAACCAAGAGTGGTTTCAACATAATTATAAGTCTCCACCGATATAGCGAATTTTAAGTCACACATTAAGCGCTCCTTGTTAAGTAAGGCGTACTACACTGTAATAGTAGATTGTGTCACAAGGGAGCAAAATGACATGTTTACGGCGAGGGCGTATATTGAATCCTGAGCGTAGTGAGGTGAGTGATAACGCCCAAGGTGGAAATAATTTTACTACCATGTGACACATACTGTTTTTCACATCATCTACGAGGATTGTTATGTTCCAAAATATAATTTTACCTAAAAAAAATTGTATGCAAAAAAGAAAAGAAAACCTAGAACAGAAAAGTGCCACTTTGATCCCTCCTAGCAGGGAAGAAAAGTGCCACTTTGATCCCTTCTAGCGGGGAAGAAAAAGCCCTTTTTCGAATAGGTGATGTGAAATTACATTGTGATACAAGTGTGCTACGTTTAGGGTTGCCATACGTCAGGATTTGTCCGAACATGTCAGGATTTTTGACCCTTTGTCCGGATTGCGGCCGGACTTGGCAATAGCAAGTGTCGGGATTTTTAGGAATGACCCACCGCAGAGCGCAGCGCGCCACCGGGGTGTTGTCAAGCTACGCCAAATTTCTGTTGCAAGAAATGTCAGGATATTTAGGGTGATGTCAGGATTTTTATCAGGACATTTAATTCTTCCATATGGCAACCCTAGCTACGTTGGTCATTACACACGAGGCGATATTGTGCGCGACTCTCCTACCATGCTACTCCAAGGAGACGGACGGGGGAGACCAAGGAGAACGTACATGTACATAAATAACCAATGGACCGCCAAAGACGTCAACTGATATTTCAATAAGGTTCGTGTTCGGTTCATTTCAAAAAGGCGTTGCGACCAAAGTCAAGGGCGTAGCTAGAGGATATGGCAGTCACCAAATTTGCGCCCCTGCTGCTGCCTTTTGCCCATTTTGGCGCCCCCCCTTGGATGGCGGGGCACTTGCCCCCCTGTCCCCCCCCCCTTAGTTACGCGACTGTCCAAAGTTAAGCGGGTTATACTGTAACTTGATGATGATGATGCATTCCCGTTATCCCTCATTAGGGACAAAAGGGCTCGTAGAAAAATCCTCCATTTGTCACGATCCTGAGCGGCTACTTCCAACTCTTTCCAGTCGAGTTCAGTTGAGCCAGCCTCTTTCTCAACTGATCACCCCTAGGGTTTGCACGACGGATCCGAAATGTATGGGAAGATCCGCGGATCCGGATTCAGATCCGGATAATTTCATAGATTTCGGATCCGGATTGCAAACCCTAATCACCCCACAGTACACGGTGTAGTATACTGTAACTTAAGGTCTGTTTTTTATTCCGTAGACTAAAATGACGTTTCATGTGTATGAGATGACATTTCTCAGTACCACATGAAATGTCATTTTAGTCTACGGAATAAAAAAACAGAATATATTAGTTTACCTTATCTGATTCAAGGTAAAGGCACAGAAACACCTCTTCAGCTTGATAGCAGTGGTCAGTAATATGCTCGGTCACTGTAAATAACCAAACTATTGTCACTTAAGGTACCTACCGTGATATAGGGTAGGGTAGGAAACAGTGGCTCGGAAAAAAATAGCCGGGTACAGTGGCTCACTCAACCTAATTCCAACATGGTAGAGGCGATATTGGGGCGACTAAGCCACTGTTTCCTATCCTACCCTACTCATGAAAAAAAAGATGTAAATATAGTATATCGCGTATAATGAATTTAAAATCAGAATACATCCCGACGTTTTGAACCTTTTACTGCGGTCATGGTCAATGAGAGACAAAAACTATAAAATTATAATATTGTCTTCGGTTACCGCGATAGTTACTCATGAAATAAAACTATGAAAAAACGGATTGTATCGCGTATGTTGAATTTATAATACATCCCGACGATTCGACGTTCTCGTTGTTATAAATTATAAACTGAAATAGATATCATACACTAAAGAAAAAGTGACCTAGTCCACCGGTGGCCGAGGTAGGAATCAAAACACAAATCAAAATATTTTGCTTCGTTCCCTAGTTGAAAATCTATAAATTTTAAGGCTGGTTGTATGTACCTATACAAATAAGGGTATAAAGCTATACATAAACATTATTTTAAAGAAAACTACTGTACTAAAAAAACCGGCCAAGTGCGAGTTGGACTCGCCCACCGAGGGTTCCGTACCTTTTAGTATTCATTATTATAGCGGCAACAGAAGTACATCATCTGTGAAAATTTCAACTGTCTAGCTATCACGGTTCATGAGATACAGCCTGGTGACAGACAGACGGACAGCGGAGTCTTAGTAATAGGGTCCCGTTTTTACCCTTTGGGTACGGAACCCTAAGAAGTATTATACCGTTACCATTATCCATTTACAAAGTTTATTTCATGTGTAAATTAATAGGTTAATATGAATTGCGTTCAAGAGTCCGTCTAAACTGCAACGGCTTTCGCGTGGCAAAGTGTGTAGTGCCACAATAAATTTTTGGTATTTGTCCGGTTCCCTCAAGATATTTTCTTTTACTGAAAATCGACTGGTAAATACATTATGAAAATGATATATCGTATCGTACATACTAAACATTAGTTTCTAAAAACTAATTGGTACAGTCGCCATCAGATATATCGGAGCGGCCGAGGTGCTCAAAAATATCTGAACACGCACCTAGCGCCTTGACAATAGAGGCGTGTTCAGATATTTGTGAGCACCTCGGCCGCTCCGATATATCTGATGGCGACTGTACAAGCCGGGGTGAGAACCGCGACGTCCGGATTGAAATTCGCACGCTCGTAAGTATCGATAGGCTACCAGCGGTTTATTTGAATATATCCACACATGTTTCAGAGGTTGACACTTGACTGGTAGGTAATGCCTCATGGCATTAAGTTCGCCTTTTGTATGTGTTAAGACCTATCTTAACAAGTAACAGATAAGTAGGTATTAGCATACCTAAATACCTACTGACCTAATCTAGATAGATTAAGTCTCTCAATCGTCGGTAGGTGGCACCACAGTCCTATGATATGTAAAGGTGACATCTACCGAAACTCTTGTGTACTAGCATAAGTACTCTCTAAGCTTAGTTAGCTATGTCAGTATATGTAATAGTTCATAACCAACCCGTAGTATCATAGTGTGTCGCTGTACTTACCTATATAAGCTTCTACATGTACGTAGATACTGTAGATAGGATCACTTTTCCCAACCAGCCTTCTGTTAACATTAAACCTAGATTCTTAGTATCCCTGTTTTCATTTGGTCGCCATTACCTCCAAAGCTGAACAGTATGTTAAGGTTTTCTTTTGTGCACTAATGTTGAAATAAATATATTTACCTTTGATGCATTTTGTTGCGATGTTTTCGGCTTCAGTTTTGTTATAGTATATGTCATACCCAAGTATCACGTGCATGAGGCGTAAACCGATAAATCTTGTCATTTCTGTCTCCACGTATTCGTTGTCCTGGATCTGCAGAGTACAATAAGCTATAAGAAGCTAGAGGATATATTCCAATTTATAACTATCCATACTAATATTATAAATGCGAAAGTCTGTCTGTCTGTCTGTCTGTGTGTTCCCTCTTCACGCTTAAACCGCTGAATCGATTTAGATGAAATTTGGCATAGAGATAGGTTGAGTCCCTGAGAAGGACATAGGATAGTTTTTATCCCGAAAATCATCCCTTAAGAAAGTAAAAAGCGGGGTGGGGGATAATTAATAAAGTGTCTGCTAATTTGTGTGCATAATATGCTCAAATTGAATAATTGCTATAAGACTTTATCCAGGCGCTATTCTTACTCTAGCTGGGGTTACTAAGTCCTCGCAGACGAAGTCGCGGGCAAAAGCTAGTCAATATATAATGCGAGTGAAACATAATCCTCTGGGCTCCGAGTCCAAAAGGGGATTTTTTGAAGTTACACGTGCCATACCATCCCAACAATATAAGTGTCATCATCATCATCATCTGATCTTCTATCGCCCACTGCTGAGCATAGGCTTCTCTTCGAGTACGCCACTTATCCCGCTCCTGAGCCAATCTCATCCAGAAGTGACCCGCAATCTTCCGAATGTCGTCCACCCAATGTCTGTCACCTTTGGGCAGGAGCACTTGGATGCCAGCTTGGCCCCTTCGACTCAGTCCAAAGGCGCGCTGTACGAATCGTCGACGATCCCAAACTCACAAGCGGTATTGAACCTTTAAGTCTAAGTAGAGACTTCGCCTCCTTATGCGTGTTCTACCGCTTGTACAATGGGCTGTGCTCTGAAGAGCTGTTTGACATGATGCCAACGGCCGCTTTCTATCACCGCACCGCTCGCCATCGGCAGGGTGTTCATCCTCACACCCTAGCACCTAAATGGTCGCGTACTGTGCGGTTTAAGAGGAATTTCCTCCCGCGTACGCTTCGGCTGTGGAATGAGCTCCCTGCCCAGGTTTTCCCTAGGGGCTACAGTATGGGGTTCTTCAAAAAAGGAGTGTACAGGTTTTTAAAGGGTCGGCAACGCGCGTGTAATATCTCCGGTGTTGCATGCTTCATTGCCACCGACGTGGTATAAAAAAAAACCCAACGAGCCAACGGACGCCAGGCACTCCTTTCGTCTGAAAGCGGCCACCATTCCGTTAACATTTTGGCCCACCTGCCATCACTCTGTCTGGCAACATGTCCCGCCCAGCTCCATTTAAGTTTGGTAATGACGTATCTGACGTCTTGCACCTTGGTGCGGTAATATTAAGTGTGTAACATCCCAACAAAGTGGTTAAGGTATACATCTCCACGGGTAGATATCATGAAGATATGAGTGACAAGCTCGAGTAACTCCAAAAAATCTCCTCTTAGGCTGCCCCACTACTTACTAGCTTGATCCTTTCGGGCTGTTTTCTGTAGCTTCCTATGATGAACTGTCTTGCTCAGTGATAAAGGTCAATTTGTATAAGCAAAAAGAGACAGTACTATTCGGATCTAGGTATGTACAAAGAGAGGCAAAATTGCATACTCACTTTATAAATGCAATTTATTAGTAAAGAGGACATGCACTTTCGCAGCTTGATGTTCAGCGAGCTGCAAAATTACATGGACACATTATTAAATGGAATTCAAACATAAAGAAGCCATGCACTTTTGCAGCTGGGTGTAGTACATCTGTGATAAAAAGTACCATTAAAACTTACAATACCATATTTCTTCAATAGACACCTTCCGACACAATCCTCCTCCTCCTCCTCGCAATTTTTACGACTATTCTCTAGTGTATCAACTTTCTTGTTGTAAATCTAGAAATAACCGGGAAATAATCAGTTAGAGGGGCTGGGGCAAAATTGTAAACGAAAGTTAATAGAAACCTGTGTATTAGGAGATATGTTAAGGCGGGATAAAGCTTAAATTTTATGAAATAAAATATGTCCCTGAACATAATATATACCTAAATGGTTTGCCTAAAAAATATGGTAAGGCTATTTTTAATAAATTTTGGAAAAAAATCTCTAAATTTCACCGGCTAGCCTAGTGTAGGGGTCACGGGTAATTTTTAAGTTCCAATTAATTTGTATTTTGCAGTGTCAGTAAACATCACGTAAACATATAAATATAATAAGTTGTATTTTTTTAACTATAAAACTCCCGTGAGACTCAAACATATTAAATTATTTTAAACCGGGTCACTCACGTATTATTAAGTCGAATAGCTCGACATGTTTCGATCCAATTTACGAGGACCGTCTTCACGGAGACACGACACGTCTTCACTGGTCGAGGGCGCGGCGTGTACTGTCCGACGCGTCGGACAGTACACGCCGCGCCCTCGCGACGGTCCGACGGTCCTCGTAAATTGGACCGAAACATGTCCAGCTATTCGACTTAATAATACGTGAGTGACCCGGTTTAAAATAATTTAATAAGTTGTATTTGTAACCTGTAAAAAAGCACTGTTTATAAATAAATCATTTTTTGAATTTTGAATTATTAATATATCAGCGAAAATTACCTTCGTAAATATTAAAAACTGTAATACATAGATGTCATATATTAAAGAAAAAAGTGACGAAGCCCTCCAGTTATGGATGGTATAGAAAGGATCGCAATCTCTTATGGCAGAATTGTTGTAAAAGTGACCGCGTTAAGCTTTAAATAATAGTTCCTAATCTCTCCGGTGGCGCTAGTTAGGCTCTGGGATATGAGTATAACATGAACCATATAAGGCAACAAATAACCCGACCAAATTACGTAGGTTGTTTTTGGTAGTATTTCGGTGTATGGTGGCGCCGCCTAATTACTGTTTTTTGATGGACACTTTTCGTACATAGAGATTTGGCTCCTTTATACATATAGTCTCCATGCTGGTCACTTTTGCAACAATTCTGCCAAGAAATTGACATCCTTTCTATACCATCCATAGTTCAAAGGTTTAAGCTGGTTCAATACTTACCGTGTTACCGTAACTACTAGGTCTACTAGCATACCTGAAGCATTAGTTTACGGTAGCGCATATCCACTTCGTTACCTCGTTGGCAGCCGTTTGTGATAAGGTTGTTGACTGTAAGCACAATATTGTCTTCGGTTACCGCGACAGTTAATTAAAGTCGTCGTCAATAGAACTTGCAAACAATGTAAACAAATATGACAGATTTTGTTAGCGTTTGACACATAACCTAACATATTTACCAAGGTTATTTTCGCTGAAATCATGGAGACTATATAAAGGAGCCAAATCTCTATATATGAAAAGTGTCCATCAAAAAACAGTAATTAGGCGGCGCCACCATACACCGAAATACTACCAAAAACAACCTACGTAACTTGGTCGGGTTATTTGTTGCCTTATATGGTTCATGTTATACTCATGTCCCAGAGCCTAACTAGCGCCACCGGAGAGATTAGGAACATTCAAAAGCTGAAAGCGGTCACTTTTGCAACAATTCTGCCATAAGAGATTGGCATCCTTTGGTCGGGTTATTTGTTGCCTTATATGGTTCATGTTATACTCATGTCCCAGAGCCTAACTAGCGCCACCGGAGAGATTAGGAACTATTATTTAAAGCTGAAAGCGGTCACTTTTGCAACAATTCTGCCATAAGAGATTGGCGTCCTTTCTATACCATCCATAGCTGAAATATTAATAATTTATATAAATAAAATATTTAAGTATATACACTGTTGATAAGGTGATGGTTGTCCTTTTAAAGAGCGAGATTACGAAGTAATGAAGGTAAAACGGTTTGTTTGACATTGTTTGCAAGTTCTATTGACGACGACTTTACTCACGAAATAATACTGTAAAAGTAGTATATCGCGTATATAGAATTTAAAATACATCCCGACTTTTTGAACCCTTTACAGCGGTCAACGAGACACTGAGGAAAAATAAAAATTAGAATGTGCAAAAGTACCTACGTACATAAATGGGGCATTTTCTATAAAAAGGGACCTTATTGTCGATGGCGCTTACGCCGCACAGCGTCGCGCGGCACTGTATTTATATCGGAGCATCGTTTATAATGGCGTAAGCGCCATCGACAATATGGTCCTTTTTATAGAAAATACCACAAATAATGAACAAAAACTATAAAAGGCAGGTTGTTCATGCACCATTAGTATAGGCCATAAAACTTGTTATACATTACCATTATTTAAACATTACTTTAAGTTACCTCAATGTCCTTAAAAGTAAACTTTCTTAACAAGACCGATGGATGAAACTATCTACTTTGGAAATGCTTAAGGGGCCCACTGACTATCAGTCCGCCGGACGATATCGGCCTGTCGGTTGTTCGGAACTGTCAAATTTTTGTTCTAACTGACAGGCCGATATCGTCCGGCGGACTGATAGTCAGTGGGCCCCTTTATGTTAACATCCCGTATGATGTATGATACTTAAGTAAATATCACCATGTGTTTACGGCCATGCCTCGTTGCACTAAGTTCGCCTTTACATTCCGTTTTTAGGGTTCCGTACCCAAAGGGTAAAAACGGGACCCTATTACTAAGACTCCGCTGTCCGTCTGTCCGTCTGTCTGTCTGTCACCAGGCTGTATCTCATGAACCGTGATAGCTAGACAGTTGAAATTTTCACAGATGATGTATCTCTGTTGCCGCTATAACAACAAATACTAAAAACAGAATAATATAAATATTTAAATGGGGCTCCCATACAACAAACGTGATTTTTTTGCTGTTTTTTTCCGTAATGGTACGGAACCCTTTAACGGAACGCAATAAAATTTAAATAAATAAGTATGTATATTTACCACCATTGCAGGTCTTAGAGATATCTTCGACTAGATCTGATAGTTTCTGGGATTCTTCAATGTGAGGTAGTAAATCAAACATAATATTTGTAAAAAAGTCCCATGTATTATCGTCACACCGTCCGTTCTCCTCTATCTGCAAACTGCAAACTATAAGAAGCTAGAAAATGCAATATGGCAAACTACACTAATAGTACGTTGCTTCTGGATCGAAATATATGGAAAACTTGGCATAATTAATGGAAGACTTTTTTCAATTTGGGATATGTACGTTATGGACCGAACTTATTTTTCATTAACCCTCTCTACCCCTCCCCCCTCTGCGTCAACCCCCCGCACCCGCGCAAAGGGCCCGCAACGCGGTTTTTCTCAATTTTTAAGGAAACCGTTCAAGATACAAAAAAAGTGTGTAGGAACAAAGTGATCCTTAATTAATTTGCTATTAATCTCTTAATTATGCCGTAATTTTAGCTAATTTCCCTCAGCTATAATAGGACTGGTTAGATAAACACAGGCCTAGACTCATCATCAGAGCCCGGAATTTTCGCGGCAAAACAAATACAATCTTGCTAGAGTTAGAAACATTTTTTTATCGATATCGATAGTTCGGTAATAGAAGAAAAAAATGGTCCACCACTAAAAAATATTTAAAAACTAAATTTACGTAAGGTTTTTATAAAAGTATATGACATTTTCTCCTAGTCGCTTTAGCTTTGCATAGGCTTAATTTAAATAAAACCGGTCAAGTGCGAGTTCGTTTAACTGGCGCACCGAGGGTTCCGTACAAAACTTTAAATTTTCTCATGTATGGTTAAGCATAATTGTTTAAAGCGCCCTCTATCCCTGTATGTAAATGTATGTTGGTTTTTCAGGGAGAATTCTTTATCATGTGAACCGATTTCAACAATGTTTCATTTATTTCAAAGAAGGTGTTTATAGTGTAATCTCAAATAAATTTAAATTATAATAAATTAGGCTTAAATTGAAAATTAAATTAGTAACTGTTTGTTAATTAAAAAAGAAGTTTTCTAGCTAGAAATGTGATTATATATTTTTCCTGTGATATTTATGATAATGTTATTATTATGTAAAAATTTCATAAGTTTTCGTTAGTAAACTTCGGAGATAACGGGGGTAATGGTATTTTTTCACATTTTCCTTCATAACTCCTTTTTTTTACTACAAAAAAAAAATGCTTTGAAATGTTTAATTTGAACTCTCTTTCAAATGATATCCCACTTGACTTGGTTTCTAGTTTGAAATTTTGCCCCCTCTTTAAATTTGATATTTTCCATAATTAATAAAAATAATTAAAAAAAAACACTTTCAAGATGTCTAGGTTAGCGTTGTTCATAACTATTCCAAATTTCAAATCGATAGCTTAAGTAGTTGAGATATTTAGCAATGTGACAGACAGACGGCCTTCGCCCTCGGAGTTCGCCTTTGTACCTTGTATACTTTCTGTTTAATTGTATATCTTAACCTGTCTAATGTGCAATAAAGTGTTTACATACATACACACATACAGACGGACGGACAAAGTCGCACCATAAGGGTTCCTTTTGTACCTTTTTGGTACGGAACCCTAAAAATAACTGAATACGTGGTTTTTACAAATATTTTTATAAAACATTTAAAAATGGCATTTCCACTTTATAAACGGAATTCGTTAATAAAGTGGCCATGTCATTTTGCAGCTGGCTGTATACCCAGCACCCATATTAGGTAGGTACCTATAACTGGAATCCAATCATAAAGTGGCCATGCACTTTTGCAGCTGGTTGTACATCCGTGTTAAAAAATAAACATCATAACTTACAAATCCAATTTTCTGATAGTAACACAGCATAACACAAGTCTCGTTTGCTCGGCAAATTTCTTCAGCCGACTTTATAGACCAGAGGAAATCCGTTTTTCGGGCCTGTTTTCAGAAAAATAGTCGTCATCTCTTCTAAATACCTAAAACTGGTATGGATGTGTTTCCTCGTGGTCCCTAGAATACGAATTGACCTGTTGTATCTGTTGTAGTTTATGAAGGGGGGGACGGGTCGCAAAGGGGGGGGGGGTAATAATGGCCGCCCATCATCGATATTTGGTCAGATCTTGAGTCCTATCGAACCGATCGGTTCGTGTGAGGTGTCGTTTGAATGAATATCGATGATGGTCGGCCGCCATCTTTACCCCCCTTTTTTTCGAACCGCCCCCCCCCCCTCCATAAACTACAACAGGTCAATTCGTATTCTGGAGACCACGAGAAACACATCCATACCAGATGTAGGTATTTAGAAGAGATGTCTACGAAAATCGTGAAGGAAAATACTTTCATTTAATTTGCCTATAGGCTATTAATATTTCGGGTGTTATCTTAAAATAACCGGAATAGTTATTTGTTATACAAGGGTGCAAAGTTGTATTTTACCCGCGAGTGTGGAATTGAAACACGAGCAAGCGAAAGGATTCTATAGTTGAACTAAACTAAAATAGAATCCTGAGCGCTGCGAGTGTTTCAACACACGAGAAGTAAAATACATTTGCACCCGTGTGTAACTTTTCTCCTCACTATAGCGAGGAAAGTGCAACATCCACAGGCGTTAGATCATCTTCATCACTGGAATCACTCATTTTTTTACGATATTATAACAAAAAACCGGCCAAGTGCGAGTCGGACTCGCGCACGAAGGGTTCCGTACCATGAAGGAAAAAAAACAGCAAAAAAATCACGTTTGTTGTATGGGAGCCCCATTTAAATATTTATATAATTCTGTTTTTAGTATTTGTTGTTATAGCGGCAACAGAAATACATCATCTGTAAAAATTTCAACTGTCTAGCTATCACGGTTCATGAGATACAGCCTGGTGACAGACAGACAGACAGACGGACAGCAGAGTCTTAGTAATAGGGTCCCGTTTTTACCCTTTGGGTACGGAACCCTAAAAACTGGAAATTCTGTATTTGTACGTGAGAAGTTTTTAAGTAAAAATTTTGTTGACAATGTTGACATTTCTGACGTGTGAAATCATGAAATGTCAATGATGCGTTTTGAAATTGCATCGACTCAACGTGTGCGTTCAGAATTATATTTAACATCATTATTATAAAGCAAACGTTTCTTATGGAACTTTAAGGTTTATGACATAAAATCATTAAATAAAGCTAAATTTGGTATTTTTTATTAGATTCTCAAACCATTTGTTTAATGATAATTAATATCAAACGAATCATTATTATGAGCGTTTTACGTTTTGTTATCTGTCAAGCTACTTAAACACGCTCCATCAAAGGTCAAATTACTTTCCCCACTAGTGGATAAAATGCGTTTTTCCCCGCTTGTTTTAAAGGATAAAAGACAACTTTCTGAGCTAGTGAGGGGAAAAATATATTTTCCACGATTTCAAATTGTGGCTGTATGCTAAACATTGTTAATATTTTCAAAGATAACTCCGTAATAGATGGATACAGTCTAAGAAAAAAAAACGTGCCACGAAAATCAAGAAAATTTGATTCTCAAACAGATGGCGCCACTACCTTTGGCCTACTCTCGGATAGATGGCGTTGACGGTTTCGTTTGTTATTTAACAATTTTAACGCATATCAGTGAAATTGGTTAAAAAAATGCAAATAAAAAAAATATATCCAATACATCTTCATTTTTAGTTTTAATCGTGTGTCGATAGATGGCAGTTTACTGTGGCTACAAAATTTACTATGACAGTACCGCTTTATACTATTATATCCTCTTTGTTATTTTGAAGTTACACGCGGTATTTTTGATTTTTAACTAAGTTGCATTCGGCACTCGAGGTCACAAACTTGAATTATTCATTGTGCCAACATCATAAACAAGTAAGCAAAAAATCAAAACTACCGGATTTGACGCAAAACGCTACAAAAGTTGACAATGTTACTGGATTATCATATTTTGTTTCGTTTTCTGCAAGCGATTGTCGTCTTGGCTAGGCCTCAAGGCAGTCAAGGCTAGAAATCATATTTCATATTTATTTATTGCAACCATATTACATGCATACTTAGGATCTAATCTTAAATCTATGTGTATAATATAATATAATATAATATAATATAATATAATATAATATAATATAATATAATATAATATAATATAATATAATATAATATAATATAATATAATATAATATAATATAATATAATATAATATAATATAATATAATATAATATAATATAATATCGAGAGAGACATACTCAAAAAAGATGTGGATGGTAGGTGCCGGCTTTGTCTTGCGAAAGATGAAACCGTTCAACATATAGTTTCGGGATGCGAGAGACTGGCTGGCACTTACTATACCAGAAGGCACAACAACATTGTTCAATATGTACACTGGTCACTAGCAAGAAAGCACAAATTCAATGTCAATAACCTTTGGTGGAAAGAAACTTTAACGCAACCACAGGTAATAGAAAACGATACTGCAAAGCTAATTTGGGAGATACCGGTTCAAACAGACGTAACAGTAGCTCACAATAGACCAGATATTATATACATAAATAAAATACAAAAGCACATATACTTAATAGATATTACTGTTCCATCAGACTACAACATAGGACCAAAAGAGGTGGAAAAACTGAGCAAATATCACCTACTAAGAACAGAAGTAACGAGATTATGGAAAATGCCTGCCACAGTAATCCCGATAGTAATAGGAGCCACCGGTATTGTAGCCAAAAACTTACACAGATATATAGACAAACTAGATGCACAAATAAACATACACATTTTACAAAAGCAAGCAGCCATCCATACAACTACTATTTTATCTAAAGTACTAGGAAATACTATATATATTGGGGAAGCCGATGCTCCTCTTCCTTGAGTGTCTCAAGGCGGGACATCGACTTAATACCGATTTTTAAAGTCGAGAAAAGAAAAACTTTAAACCTAATATAATATAATATAATATAATATAATATAATATAATATAATATAATATAATATAATATAATAATGTCAATAACCTTTGGTGGAAAGAAACTTTAACGCAACCACAGGTAATAGAAAACGATACTGCAAAGCTAATGTGGGAGATACCGGTTCAAACAGACGTAACAGTAGCTCACAATAGACCAGATATTATATACATAAATAAAATACAAAAACACATATACTTAATAGATATTACTGTTCCATCAGACTACAACATAGGACCAAAAGAGGTGGAAAAACTGAGCAAATATCACCTACTAAGAACAGAAGTAACGAGATTATGGAAAATGCCTGCCACAGTAATCCCGATAGTAATAGGAGCCACCGGTATTGTAGCCAAAAACTTACACAGATATATAGACAAACTAGATGCACAAATAAACATACACATTTTACAAAAGCAAGCAGCCATCCATACAACTACTATTTTATCTAAAGTACTAGGAAATACTATATATATTGGGGAAGCCGATGCTCCTCTTCCTTGAGTGTCTCAAGGCGGGACATCGACTTAATACCGACTTTTAAAGTCGAGAAAAGAAAAACTTTAAACATACTAATATAATATAATATAGTCAATTCAGTAGTTTTTTATATCAAAAAATAAGGATAAATAAATATAACAATACGTAACGATAATATTAAACTGTAATCTAATTAAGTAATTTATATTCTCTCTCTCCCTATGTCAACTTAAAATTAAGTTAAAAAGCATGTTTAAAATGTTACTTAATAATGTTAATTCTGAGCAACAGAGATGTATTTATTCATTCGTGGAAACTGTGTGGCTTGTGAATGTGTATTATGATTTTACCATGTGTGTTGTATTTGCCTGTTTATTTCGAAATTATAAATAAATAAATAAAAATATTTGTTGATCGTATTAAGATGGTGATGGTTCTACTGTAAGGCTGGAAACATTGCTCGACCGACGGTAAGCGCTGACTGTCGGTCCTGACCAAATATGCCAATACCAAATCACGCACGTACCGTCATCGTCAGCGTAGCTGTGTGCGCGTTCATAGACTTGCATAGATATTCAGCGCTGACTGTCGGTCGAGCACTGTTTCCAGCCTAGGTATGTATTTTTTTACTAACCTCATCAACAGTCACATCACCAACAGTCTCATCACTAACAGTCTCATCACTAGTACAAGAAAGGGGCAGTGCCAACAACGCCGCTGTCATGTAGACGATGAACGTTACTGACACCATTATTTGAAATAATATATCTTTCGAACTGCAACAGAAGGTAGTTGTGAATATTTTATACTAGCTTTTGCCCGCGACTTCGTCTGCGTGGACTCAGTAACCGCAGCTAGAGTAACAATAGCGCCTGGAAAAAATCTCATAGCAATCTAAATTTAGGCATATTATGCACACAAATTAGCAGGCACTATGTTATTTATCTCAATTCCACCCCGCTTTTTACTTTCTTAAGGGATGATTTTCGGGATAAAAACTATCCTATGTCCTTCTCAGGGGCTCAACCTATCTCTATGCCAAATTTCATCTAAATCGATTCAGCGGTTTAAGCGTGAAGAGGGAACACACAGACAGACAGACAGACAGACAGACAGACTTTCGCATTTATAATATTAGTATGGATTATACTTAATTTAATACAGATTTATTTTTTTGTCACCTGCAATCATTTACGGTTTGAATATACCTATATATGTCATACCGAACAACTTTTAGGCACTATGGGACCAACCCCGAAATCCAGAAAAAATAAAATAACTCCCATACAAAATATCATCAGACCAGCCAAAATGAATGAAACTGCCAATTTTTTTCGCGATTTTGGGGTGGTCCCATAGAAAAAGTTGGTCAGTATGACCTATGTCACACCGTAAATTATTGCAGGCGAGTAAAAAAACACCCTGTATGGCACATTTTTATTGTGTAGTCGATTCTGCTTTTTCGTTAGATTTTTTATTTTTTATTTGTCTCATCTTAAGTTAGGGTTTTTATAATATGGATATAAAAGTAAAATATAAAAGCACTTACAAAACAATACAAAAAATATATAAACACATTATTAAAAACCTAACTTAGGGTGCCGCCGGAAGGCAAGTAAGACAAGGCCCAAGCTGCCGCGCGGTAGTCAGGGCCGCAGATTGAAGTACCGACGCGCCGTGTCCAAGATCACGGCTTATTGGCAGATGTTTATAATTATTATGAGCCCATATTTCCCACTGTTGAGCAAAGGCCTCCCTCTTATTCTACCACGTAGGCACGTATCCCTATCCTCGGAAGTCTTCCACCAGTCTCTGTCACGCCGTCAAGCTCGTTAGATATTGATAATATTTGGTAATATTGCATGAGAACCCCTCATTCTGGGCGGAATAAATACGAAATTCCAATTTGACGAGTATTCCATACGTTTTCGTAACTCGGGTTACATTAGAAATTGTACATAGGGAACTCTATCTATCTAACTTTATCAAAATCTGGCGAAAAAAAAAAACAACAACATCGAAATCAGCCCATATAATTTGACGTAACCTGTGCTAAAGTTATTTCATTATTTTATGTGTAAAAATGTTCAAAGGGTCTAGCCGTGAATGTACGAGTATCAATGGGGAACCGGCCTCAGACGACGCCAAATGTGAGGTGCCACCAAATATTAACCCTAAAATAACAAGTTTTCTAAAAAAACTAGTGGCTCTGTGAGCTGTAGACTTAGACCTCGCGAGCATAGCTTAAAACTGAATTTGGTATGGCTCCACCGCGCCGTTAAGAAAAAAAAACGGAAATTTATTGACAAATAAAATAATTCCCTGTTGTCATTTATCTGTTTGTGTTCACATCACATAAAGCCTGACCAGGAATATATGATCATTGTCAAGAGGGCGCTGTTATTTTCATGTATAGGGTGACAGTTCAGTATAGTATGAAAATATTAGTTCCAGTGAAATTCCGCAACATGGCGCGTGATCATATATTCCTGGTCAGGCTTTACTTACAATACGGTATTTTTGGCCTGCTGATCCAAGCGAATGTTTTTGAAAAAAATATGTATATTATAGAATATTAGTTAATAATCAAAATTGGTGGGTGGTGTGTTTCTCGGAAATATAAAAAAACCGGCCAAGTACGAGTCGAACTCGCGCACGAACGACACGAAGGGTTCCGTACCATTACGCAAAAAACGGCAAAAAAATCAGGTTTGTTGTATGGGAGCCCCACTTAAATATTTATTTTATTCTGTTTTTAGTATTTGTTGTTATAGCGGCAACAGAAATACATCATATGTGAAAATTTCAACTGTCTAGCTATCACGGTTCATGAGATACAGTCTGGTGACAGAAGGACAGACAGACAGACGGACAGACAGACGGACAGACAGACAGACAGACAGCGAAGTCTTAGTAATAGGGTCCCTTTGGGTAAAATAAAAATATTGTAAAATTCAGTGAAAATTTCACTATTTATATTAGACATTTGGAACTACGTATTTTTATTAAATAATACATCTAAGCTACTTACATAATATGTATAAATTACAAAAAAATCGGTTCAGGGTTTTAGATAGAAATAAAATTGAGAACATTTTTTTTTCTTGATAACTAGCATTTTAGGGTTAACATTTGGTGAAATAGCATCTTGCGTTGCAACAAATTGCGTTTTGCCGAAAACGCAATTTGGTGTCTTGGATTGCCTATACATACAAACATGGCTAGATTCTTTTGCGTCCACGTTCGTTAGACGGGGTTCAACAGGGAAGATGGGTACAAATTATCGTCAACTTGGGGACCAGTGATTCAGATGTTGAAACCGAGGGATCTATCTTAGGACCAGTGTGCGGATATTGTTAGTTGCGTGTCGTGCCGCGGACAATAAACATTAAACAGAAACGGGTAGATAAATTTATTTGTCTACCCCGAACATTTATATAAACGAATGTCGGGTAGTTTAGTGTTGTTTACCAATATCTCAATTGACATTTTGCTAGGACGTCAGTCATCCGCGACCACAGCTAGTGCAACCTAACAGAAACGTCGGAATTAAAGGTAATGTTGCGAACGCAACCTTTTATTCGTAATGCAGTAGCTAAACGCAGCCGTCGGACTCGCTTACTATGCGGAGGCTTATTTAAATGCACCAATAGGAGCGCTCCACATAACCTGTATCGCGGCCAATTAGAGGCACCTAAATTTAGACTACCTTTTTACCATTCAAAATTAGCTAAATCACTTTCGCATCAGCCTCCATACTATTACCACCACTTCTACACCTTTAGATAACCGTTTACGTCAACTGTACCTTGTAAAGTAACCAGCACCTATTAATTACAAGTTTACTTCAAATCGAAGTCTTTTTATTTGTCGTCAAGACCTGCACGGCGGCTACTACAGGTAAAAACAATGAAATTAATAAATCGCGGTAGACCCGTTCGTGTAATTAAATATGTAATTAAATACATGTTCGCTAGTACCATAGTCACCATAGACGAAACGGTAAGTTCATATTAAATATAAGAAAAAAATATATACTTACCGAAGAGCGCGCAAATGTATGTATAACGACGAAGCCTAACTTGCCGAATAACGATTCCGTTCAAATGTATACGATAACCGTAAAATTTTCTTGGTAATTAATGATATGGTTTTGATTGCAATGCGTTGATGAGCAATAATAGTAATTCGTTCTGCTAGTTACACTAGTAGGGGAGACATGGGGACGAAAATGTAAGTGTCATAAGTCATGTCAAAAATCATTTACTTTCAATTAATTCAATTATTTATTTAATTCAATTAATCAATCAATCAATCAATCAATATATTTTATTTCAGACTAATGTCCATAGTGTTAGTGAACATTCCCTTAAGCCTATGTTAGTTAAACCTATACTAACTTATAATAACCTATAAACTAAGCCTCTGGATCCCATATGTACATTGTCCCAATGTTTCCAGAAGGCGCAAGCAGGCGACTCTAACACTAGGCGCACGAGGCTGTTGGAACTGTCTCGCACGCGACGCATCAGGGAGGCAGTTCTTTTGCGTATTATCGCACCGAAGCAGTCCGTACGCGCCTCCGCGAACATACCTGACGCGCTGCAAAAACGAGGCAGTCCCAACAGCATCCTGAACCCATTGTTGTACTGGACGCGCAGGGCATTGAAGGCTTTTTTAGTATAATTTGTCCACAGGCTGCACTGGGCTGCACGTATAAAAGGTCTGACAAAATGCCTTATTTTGACATTATTCGAATCATTTTGATCCATATAGTGTTAGTAAGTACAACAAAACTTAAAATGAATTAAGGTTAGTGACATGCAATTACAATTCACAAAACACACATAAATTATAAAATAAAATACAATAACAGCTAGAATAAAATCTAGGCAATCTAGATGCAACATTTCTCAACATCTGTTGCGGCCACGTGTAGACTGTTCCAGTGTTTGAGTAATTTTAAATAATTAATCAATTTTTGATTATTTATTATTGAATTAAATTAATTATTTATAAAATATGATAGATTATGTCACAAGGGAGAAAAATTACATATTAACGGCGTGGGCGTACCTACAAATCCTGAGCTTAGTGTAGGATTCAAGTGTTACGTATAGTACGCTGCGTTAGCGTTAGCGCCCAATGTGAAAAAATAATTTCTATCATGTGACATATAATACTGCATTTTATATCACATATGAGGAACTTGTTATGGTTAAAAATATTATTTACTTAAGCTTAACATTGTATGAAAAATACCTACTATTTTATTCTATTATACTGGCAATAAAATGTCCTAGACCAGAAAAGTGCCACTTTAATCCCTCCTAGCAGGGAAGAACGAACTTTTCAGACGAAAGGAGTGCCTGGCGTCCGTTGGCTCGTTGGGTGGACGACATTCGGAAGACTGCGGGTCACTTCTGGATGAGATTGGCTCAGGACCGGGATAAGTGGCGTACGCGAGGAGAGGCCAATGCTCAGCAGTGGGCGATAGAAGGCTGATATGATGATGATGATGATGATGAGCAGGGAAGAAATCGCCCTTTTTCAAATAGGTGATGTGAAAATGTAATGTCAAATGTCAGGTACTAATTATATATTTTAGGGGATCCCATGCCCCAATCACCTTCGATCTGATTCGTTTTCTAATGTTTTTTGTAGTCTATCGTATTAACAGCAAGGCTTTAAGCAACATTATTAGTATCCCATATTTACTTCATAAGTTTATTGTCTTCGAGATATTTGGCATCAAAGATAATTTTAGGTCAAAAAACTGGTTTTCTGGCCATAACTTTTGTGTTAATTAGTTAAAAATTAAAACCAGTTTTTAGAGACTTACTAAATAAGTCACTTAATTATTGGGTTAACCGCCACTTGAATGGATATGAATTACTTATTCTGTGATATGGGTGCCAAGTTCTAGTTCGCTTGGGATGTAATTAATTAAAGTTCAGGATTTGACTTGGCGAGTTTTTACTTACCCGCTATTTCTATGCTACTTTTCTGAAATTTAGTTTGTTGGTATAAAAACTATCCAAGACAAATACTGAACTTTAATTACCTACATCCCAAGCTAACTAAAACTTTGCACCCATATATAGGTATATGTAGATATCTCAATTCTTTTTCCGGCGAAGTATACCTATATGAATATTGAACTTGGCTCTTATTTCACATTTATGTTTTTGATGGCATTATCAATATTTTTTTGTACATAAATTATTAGTATTCGTCATAGTTGATTTCGAAATTAATATTTATTTCTGCTACTCCAAATTCGATAGGCGCTTAGTGTAAATAAAAACTGTTTTTTTAGAAAATAATACATATCGTAAAAAAACACTGTTGTTAGGTGAGTCAGTACGCACGTCAGTCATTCAGTCAATTAGTCAGTGAATACCGGTTAATAAGATAAATATAGATCGTGTCATTCACGAGGACGCGTGCCTTGGTTCGTATTGTCATGCCATTAAAGGTTAGATTTGTCAGATTCGCGTGTCATCGTGAACACATCGTGAATGACACGATCTATATGTATCTTATAACCGGTTGAGCTGTATTCATGAAATTTGGTAAAAAGGCATAATTTAATTGCTATATTCAAATAGCCTATTTAACGCTGATTCTAATGATATATGATTAATGTATACTTTAAAACAGAAAAGTTTAAATCGACGATTTTGTGATTTCCTTTTAATTTGCGCTGACCACACACCGGGGCCCCGCCACGTGACTGCTTTTGCGCAAATCCGCGGCGCCACTTAACTACTTTTCGCGTTTTCGCTGGCGCCACTGGCGAAGCCTATAACGACGCATATTCTTAATATTGAACTTGGCTCTCATTTCACATTTATGTTTTTAAGGGGATCTTACTTAGGTATCGATGTCATTTTATCGACATATGCTCGTGACTATTTCTTCTTTGCAGGGCTATGATGCATTTGTCACCATATCATTAATCATTTAATGCGTGAAATGACGATTATCTGATATTTAATTAGGATTACGTATAAGTGACTAAATGATACCGTGACATGTTTTGACATTTTTAAAAATCAATTTTAACCTCGATGACTTAAGGCGTATTTTAAAGAATAGATCAATAAAAACTGGATAAAATGTTAGTTTTATCATCATTTATACAACCATATCATTTTATTTATAAAGTCGACCATCATATCCCTGCTGGTATTATTTTAACCTCATGTCACTTTAGTTCGCCTAATTCTGGAGGCATTTTTAGGGTTCCTTACAAAAAAGGTACAAAAGGAACCCTTATGGTGCGACTCTATCAGTCCGTCCGTCTGTCTGTCACATCATTACCGTGCCCCCAGATTAGCAACTACACGAAAAATATTTACAATGACATTAAAAATTTAATGAATTCCCGAATTTAAACTATCGTGAGACATATTAACTTAACTAACTTAGCGGTTTCACTCGCGCGACATGTTAAGGAGAGCCTAGGTGTCCATTTTCAAGCACTAACAGTGCCTGAGTGAGTACCGGTCACGACGGGTACGGGGACGTACTGCTGCGCGCCGCGTCGAGCGCTAATGAATTCCGCTATTAACGGATAGCAATTAATTGTTTACTTAATCTTTCAATGCAATAACTATTATTTATCCATTACAATCATCCTATAGTGCGGTTAACATTTTGCTATTTTAAGTAATTGTGTCTAAAATTAATTTAGCAACCCAAAAATATGTTGAGCTTCGATGAGAATTTGAGCATGTTTATATAGTTTCATGGAACAAATGGTAGGCAGGCATACTTTGAGAAAACTTCGGAAAAGAATGGAACAGTTTTTCATTTCAGCAAACGTTATTAAATACATACAATATTATCGTCATCATCATTTCAGCCTTTTAAGAGTCCCCGGCAAGCTCGGCCGAATTGCACCTTCCCATATAAACGTAGTTCCGCTCTCATTTTAAAACTACGTGTTGGATTGTAATGAAACTTTGCACATACAATGACATGAGTTATATCTAAGTCTGAAATTAGTTTATATAGGCGACTGGAATATTTCGGAAAGCCAAATTATAAAGAAAAATTAGTTGTACCGAGCTGAAATTTACACTACATACTTTGGTTATTCATCTGTCCTCTTGCATTATCAGTTTTTCAATTAATACAGTTATAAAGTGGCTAGACAAGTTTAAAAAAAGGGGAAATGAGCCACTGTGTACCGGTACTGGGTTATTGTGCATTTGTGCCTCTACCCTCTAGTACACAGAGACTAACACTATAGAACCGGTATGTGTATACACAGTGACTATAAAAATCAATTAAAAAAAACTATAATTTCACATCAGTGTGGTATATTTATTTATGTAGAATAAAACTCTGAGCATAATTATTTATCAATACCAATCACCCATCATAGAAAACGAAGTATCGGACGGCGCGGCCCCGACCCGGACCGTAGCGTAAGTCATCCAAGAGTCACAAAACACTAGCGATAAAGTGACAGTGACTCAATGGTCAAACCATGGTATCATGGAGACTATATAAAGGAGCCAAATCTCTATGTATGAAAAGTGTCCATCAAAAAACAGTAATTAGGCGGCGCCATCATACACCGAAATACTACCAAAAACAACCTACGTAATTTGTTCGGGTTATTTGTTGCCTTATATGGTTCATGTTATACTCATGTCCCAGAGCCTAACTAGCGCCACCGGAAAGATTAGGAACTATTATTTACAGCTGAAAGTTGGTCACTTTTGCAATAGTTCTGCCATAAGAGATTGTCCTTTCTATACCGTCCATACATGGTATAATAATATACTCCGCCTGGTACTCTCTTCCGAGACTCGCGAACCACGTCTGACACAAGCCTACGTCATCGTGAACCTGTGAACAGCACGATGACGTAGGCTTGTGTCAGTCACGTGGTTCGCGAGTCTCGGAAGAGAGTACCTTAATATTATTATACCAAAGATATATATAACTCTGTAATAGATGTATACAGTCTAAGGAAAAAACGTGCCTCGAAAATCACGAAAATTTGATTCTCGATCAGAGGGCGCCACTAGTTTTGGCCTACACTCGTATAGAGGGCGTTGACGGTTTCGTTTGTTATTTATAATTTTAAACGCATATCAGTGAAAGAACATGGGTCAAAATCATAAAAATAATTAATGCAAATAAAAAAAGTCATTTATCCATATTTAAATACATTTTATCGTATTTTTATAAATATTTATTTTTAGTTTTAGTATGTCGACAGATGGCAGTGAATTTACTGGGGTTACAAAATGTACTATGACCACGGAGTAGGATGGAGATGGCAAGTGGGCGTTCCCGTCTATCCGACAGTTAGTAGCGACCGACTCACTTTATGCACAGACTATGCTCAGTTGTTGTGTAAACTTCATGCTCGAATGACATTCACGTCGTACGTACGCTCGTCTAACAAAAATTGATAATTAAATTTAAAATGCCGTATTGTGCAGTATTAAGCTGCAGACATCACAGCGGTTTAAAAAATCTTTCACGTGGAGGTATTTCCTATCACCGGTGGTTATTTATTTAAATATAATCCGATAAATACGAAAAATCTGTTTCTATTGCATTATTTACGAATGTTCGTTAAGTAAATCTATATTTTATCAGTTAGAACTTAGAGTTCACAGTCCTTTGTCACTATTCTTTACGTTTATCTGGAATATTCGCTATCCTAAATGTCAAATAACTTCGCTACTCAGATGCTGCGCAATGTCGATATTTATATCGATAAAGTTAAAGTTACGATATTTCAAGTTTGATGTTTGGTAGTTCGGTAATAAATTATTATTTTAGACACGTTTCTAATTATTATTTGGGATAATCAATGTCTTAGTAAATATGGCAGCTCTGGTCATCAAGCACTAAGTTAAGTCGGGGTCATTTCATGGCAACCTTTCAAACCTTCGTATTCCTTTACATACGTTTTTGTTTTTTACACCCATCATATTTTCATCGTTAATATAATTAGACTAGGTACTTAATGCACTTATGCGTACAATGCATGCAATGTGCCATGAATAAACGTTTTATATTTTCAATTTCTTTATTATTAATTATTGTAGGTTACCACAAGATGCCGATATTAAAAATAAATGGGTCAATGCTACTGGGCAAGAAAATTAGTTTCCGCAAAAATATAGCACCATTTGCTAGGAGCATTTCTTAGAGAAAGATTTCTGGGGATAAAATTGCCATACATCTCATCTAGCGTCCACACGCCTAAAACTTAGTTACTAATTTAGTAATTATTAGTGACATTCGGGCTCACTTAATTAATAAAAAGTGTTCCGTACCACGCAAACTAGCGTGAAATATTGGAATTTTGCCGCCCCCCTTCCTGATTTGATAGGTCACAATCTTACAATCAAATCAAGTGGGATCGATGAGCCAGTTTCATGTATGCTTTCACACCATACAATTAATTTGACAATTTAATCAGGTTGTCCCGTCTAGATTGCCCTTAAATGCTGCTACAAGTAAATATATTGTTAAAGACGAATACTTACCTATGTAAGTAATTGCAGATTTGTGATCACAAAATAACAGCAATACCGAGTTAATAGACCTTTAAAGAACTATGATTTTATCTGTTTGACTTTAAGATATATTTAATGTTCACATTAACAACCTAGTTGGTCAATTAATAAGAAACAAATTTCTAGTTAGATATTTGTTGTACTGTACTACATATTATTTTTCATACAATCACGATTATCACTACCTATATTATAATCATAAATAAAGTATCATCTAAATGTGTTAAAACATACGGTAATGAAATATCAATACCTAACTGAACACACAAATATCGATAAAACACTCCGATTACACTGTCCCCTCCCTATATCGTCGAATGGAAAGAAGTTC
Source organism: Cydia strobilella (assembly GCF_947568885.1). Taxonomy (NCBI): domain Eukaryota; kingdom Metazoa; phylum Arthropoda; class Insecta; order Lepidoptera; family Tortricidae; genus Cydia; species Cydia strobilella. The sequence continues at coordinate 15,549,497 of NC_086054.1, forward strand.
CAACGGTTAGCTACTCGCAGGCGTGTAGAGGTCTCGAAAACACCAGTGTAACGTGACCGTGAGATCCGTAACAAACCATGCGTAATTAGACCTTACTTGTACTGGTTTTTTAGCCCTTTTCTCGCCTGTAATAAGTAAGTGATTTTAAAATTATATAAAATAACGCCATCTGGTGGTGAGTAGTTGTATTAGGTGAACGTTGAGCGAGCTTTTGTGAGATGAATGAGATAATGAAAGAGTCGTATGTCATATAGCTTTGACATTATAATTTAAACCGTCACTCATGTAGCCTACAGTTGATATTCGTTCGAGAAATGTCCACCGGTAATAACTTTTTGGTATGGAAAGTTGCTACGAATCAGAGCAATTTTGTAAGTGTGTGACGTATTTTAACGTGGCTATGAATGTGTGAGTTTAGCGACACTGGTTTTCATACTAAATAGGAGTCATTTCACATCCACTAGTTTATTAATTCGTGACTATGACAGTACCGCTCTAGTATAAGTTACTCTATGATTATACCATGGGTAAAACCTAGAAATTGTGAGCTATTACGTCGCACTTTTTATTACTCAATTGGCACCTTTGTTTGCCTATATTAACGGTATGGGAAACCTGTCTGAATTTTCCCAACATGCATTGTTTATTAACAATCTATCTGAGATTCAGTAGATTTACTTCAATGTATCACGCAATTCACGCGTCACTATCTCCTAAATAATTTCTATATGGCGTCATTCATAAACGCGTTACTGGCCTGAATTAGCTGTGAATCGTTTGTCTTTATCTGTCATTTTGACTAATGTATTTGTAAGAAAGGGATAAAACATAATTTAACTAAATCAGGCCCGTAAAGTTTTATGAATTAGGCCCACTTGCACTATCCCACTAACCCGGGGTTAAAAGATTAAACCGTTAACCCAGTCACAGATTATAAATTATAATACCCAGTATCAAATTGTACTGATAACCATGGTAACTCCAGGTTTAACTGGTTAACCCCGGGTTAGTAGGATGGTGCAAGTGGGCCTAAGGGGTATAAATTATTGCGTTTTTTTATTATTATCCGAAACTCATTTGATCAACGATATTTTGAGAACTACAATATATTCTGCCATAGGCTAGGTATTCAATGCATACCAATAATACACTGAATTAACCTAAATTCTGTAAGATAATAAAATAACTAAAAATAAAATACACGATTTACCTGTTTATACCTGTCCTACGTACCATCGGAACTTATTTCAAGTGTTTTGTGAACGCAGCTGTTTATTCATTTGACGTGTAACTTTGACATGAAACTGACATCGTATTTTTAAACGTATTAAACTTTAAATTTTTAGCGTCTGATTCAATTTTAAAATTCAAAAGTGCTATTTAAATGTTTCACCGTTTGTATCTTTTGGTTCTTTGTATATTCAACGCGTCTCCAGGTCAAAGATGTGTGCTAAATTCTCGGTCTCATTTTGGAGAACCGTTGCCGGTATTTTTAAGGAATGGAAGACTTTTAGAGCCCGATGATCGATATGGAAACGTGGAGATGAATAGCGGAGACACCTTGACTTTAAGCTGTGGGAGCTCAGGGCCTATATCGCATCCTAACGCCATTCGCCAGCTCAGAACTGCTACTATAACTTGTGAAGCCGGCGATAACTTCAGAAACGATGATTGGCTAAACGCGCCGGCTAGCTTCAGCCAATTTCGCTGTCAGGATCCCCCAGACTATAATAGCCAACGCACGAATCAATCATGCTTTAATGGGCATCAAATCTACGAAGTTGGGTATCAGATTGATAATCAATGGCATCCAGTATACCAGTCCTGTTTCGATGAAGATGTCCTCAGACCTGTTTATTCGAAATACACGCAGAAGCCATATAACGCCATGTTTCAAACGAGAGTAGATAGACCTTATTTTAAAGCGGATGGCAATTATAGAACCATTCCAGTGGAATCCTTGTTCTCTCCGTGGGGTCAGAGGGCAGCTATCGGAAACCTTGTAGGGTCTGCTATCGACCGCTACGTTACTAGATCCGAAGAGATGTCTAGAGGCCACTTAGCTGCGAAAACAGACTTTGTGTTTGCGTTCGGAGAAAGGGCTACATTCCACTACGTAAACTGCGCGCCTCAGTGGAAAAATTTCAACGGAGGAAACTGGAATACCTTAGAAGTTGACTTGAGAAACCACGTCCACGCAGCAGGATACAATACCATATTATACACGGGAACTTTTGGAGTGACCAGCCTTATTAACCAATATGGAGAACGAGTTGATCTCTACCTTGCAAATGATAATAACAACAATCCAATAATTCCAGTCCCTCAATATTATTATAAAGTGGTTTATGATACGGATTCTCGCAAGGGTATCGCCTTTGTGGGTATAAATAACCCGTATTACACTTCGAGCGAAGCAAGGGACCTGTTTTTCTGTGAAGACTTGTGTAGGGGCAACCCGGAATTTCGCTGGTTGACATGGCGCCCGGATAACCCTTCGGAGGGATACACTTTTTGTTGTAGAGTTGAGGATTTTCGGCGTACGGTTAATCATTTACCGGAATTCGAGGTTACAGGATTGCTAACGTAACTTAAAAAAAACTGTTCGTTATGTACTATTATAAATATCCATATTTATATAAATATATTATTTAATTGCTATCGTTTCATTTAAACATTACTTTATTTTATTTTTGTATGTTATCAAAATGAGTAGAAAAATAGAAAGTGAATTATTTGACACACCATTTCTACGTTGAAAATCTATAATCGAATTTAAACTATCGTGAGACATACTAACTTAGCTAACTTAGCGGTTTCACTCACTTTTGTTTTAGTCACTCCATTATCTTGGTCCTATTTAGGTCTTGATCATTATCAAGCACGCGGTCACGACGCTACACGACGCCGACACACGACGACGACGACGGTGCTAGCTAGGCTCTCCGAAACATGTCGCGCGAGTTACTAAAAGTACGTGAGTGAAACCGCTTAGTTAGCTAAGTTAGAAATCTAAGTCAGAAAACCGGTTTAGTTATGAATATAGGCAATTTCTGACTTACGATCTATTCTTAAAAATTTATGAGTGTAATGTAACAAGAATGTAACTCGTTTTTTGGTAAATATAATAGTTAAATTGACAAACGTGTGCCAATCACGAAATAGGTATAATGTGTATCGAGCCATTGCCCTCTTTTACAGATAGTGACCGTAATGAATATAGCTAAGCGTCTTATCACAACTATGCGAATATAAAAACAACGGCCCAAATATTTCCAGATATAATTAAAACTGATTATTGTGATATTATGTGAAAACTGGTCTGATCTGAGCGTAATGGTGCTCCCACATTAGCTGTTATAAAATTTTATATAACATCGTGTGACAGGGACAGCATGATAGGATCGATAGTGCTTTATTAATTTTATTATGTTGTCCCTGTCACACGATGTTGTATAACATTTTATAACAGCCAATGTGGGAACCATAATTCCGACACTGCCCCACCAAACACAGACACATGAAAACGGCCCAAATATTTCCAGATATAATTAAAACTGATTATTGTGATATTATGTGAAAACTGGTCTGATCTGAGCGTAATGGTGCTCCCACATTAGCTGTTATAAAATGTTATATAACATCGTGTGACAGGGACAGCATGATATGATTGATAGTGCTTTATTAATTTTATTATGTTGTCCCTGTCACACGATGTTGTATAACATTTTATAACAGCCAATGTGGGAACCATAATTCCGACACTGCCCCACCAAACACAGACACATGAAAACGGCCCAAATATTTCCAGATATAATTAAAACTGATTATTGTGATATATTATGTGAAAACTGGTCTGATCTGAGCGTAATGGTGCTCCCACATTAGCTGTTATAAAATGTTATATAACATCGTGTGACAGGGACAGCATGATAGGATCGATAGTGCTTTATTAATTTTATTATGTTGTCCCTGTCACACGATGTTGTATAACATTTTATAACAGCCAATGTGGGAACCATAATTCCGACACTGCCCCACCAAACACAGACACATGAAAACGGCCCAAATATTTCCAGATATAATTAAAACTGATTATTGTGATATTATGTGAAAACTGGTCTGATCTGAGCGTAATGGTGCTCCCACATTAGCTGTTATAAAATGTTATATAACATCGTGTGACAGGGACAGCATGATAGGATTGATAGTGCTTTATTAATTTTATTATGTTGTCCCTGTCACACGATGTTGTATAACATTTTATAACAGCCAATGTGGGAACCATAATTCCGACACTGCCCCACCAAACACAGACACATGAAAACGGCCCAAATATTTCCAGATATAATTAAAACTGATTATTGTGATATTATGTGAAAACTGGTCTGATCTGAGCGTAATGGTGCTCCCACATTAGCTGTTATAAAATGTTATATAACATCGTGTGACAGGGACAGCATGATAGGATCGATAGTGCTTTATTAATTTTATTATGTTGTCCCTGTCACACGATGTTGTATAACATTTTATAACAGCCAATGTGGGAACCATAATTCCGACACTGCCCCACCAAACACAGACACATGAAAACGGCCCAAATATTTCCAGATATAATTAAAACTGATTATTGTGATATTATGTGAAAACTGGTCTGATCTGAGCGTAATGGTGCTCCCACATTAGCTGTTATAAAATGTTATATAACATCGTGTGACAGGGACAGCATGATAGGATCGATAGTGCTTTATTAATTTTATTATGTTGTCCCTGTCACACGATGTTGTATAACATTTTATAACAGCCAATGTGGGAACCATAATTCCGACACTGCCCCACCAAACACAGACACATGAAAACGGCCCAAATATTTCCAGATATAATTAAAACTGATTATTGTGATATTATGTGAAAACTGGTCTGATCTGAGCGTAATGGTGCTCCCACATTAGCTGTTATAAAATGTTATATAACATCGTGTGACAGGGACAGCATGATAGGATTGATAGTGCTTTATTAATTTTATTATGTTGTCCCTGTCACACGATGTTGTATAACATTTTATAACAGCCAATGTGGGAACCATAATTCCGACACTGCCCCACCAAACACAGACACATGAAAACGGCCCAAATATTTCCAGATATAATTAAAACTGATTATTGTGATATTATGTGAAAACTGGTCTGATCTGAGCGTAATGGTGCTCCCACATTAGCTGTTATAAAATGTTATATAACATCGTGTGACAGGGACAGCATGATAGGATCGATAGTGCTTTATTAATTTTATTATGTTGTCCCTGTCACACGATGTTGTATAACATTTTATAACAGCCAATGTGGGAACCATAATTCCGACACTGCCCCACCAAACACAGACACATGAAAACGGCCCAAATATTTCCAGATATAATTAAAACTGATTATTGTGATATTATGTGAAAACTGGTCTGATCTGAGCGTAATGGTGCTCCCACATTAGCTGTTATAAAATGTTATATAACATCGTGTGACAGGGACAGCATGATAGGATTGAGAGTGCTTTATTAATTTTATTATGTTGTCTCTGTCACACAATGTTATATAACATTTTATAACAGCCAATGTGGGAACCATAATTCCGACACTGCCCCACCAAACACAGACACATGAAAACTTATTTGTACCACACCAACTCGAAAAAGCTTTCTTTATTATTAAAAAAAAAAACAATGGGAAGGTCGCATTTTAACCACAAGAGTTGCAAAGTAAGTTGCAAATTTTGAGTTGTTTTGTCATGTTGGCTAGTGAAACTGACTTATAAATGTTGATTTTGAATGATAAACATTTAATTGCGTCCATTGAGACTTGATTGGTAATGTTCGTATTTTTCTCGCGCGTTGCACGAAAAATGTGTTTCACTCGTTAGCAAAGTTTGTTTAACCCTCGTGCCTTGAAACCCTCGCAACGCTGAACATTTCACTTTTCGAACCACTCGCTACGCTCGTGGTTCAATTTTGGAATCTTTTCGTTGCTCGGGTATCAATATTAGCACGAGGGGTTGAACATCAACTTTGTCCCCTTGTAAAAGAATAACTAGTACAATATATGTTGTATGTGCACGCATGAGATCTATGATGTTAGTATGCCTCACATCAGTTTAAATTCAAATCCACGTATTGCCACGAATTAATTGTATATGCACGCATGATGTACGAGTTCTCAATTAAAAACACTTGATGTTTAAAACCACAGTTGTCTTTATTTATCAACTTTTACTTATAATCAGATTTAACTAACAATCTAATGCTGTTTTCCATTTCTGATGCAATCTATCTCTAGCTGTCAAAGTGACAGATCTGAATTATCTCTCTTTTCTTGATGGACTTGAGGGCGGTGTTGCCCGTAGCCAATGTCACGTAAAAGGGTAGGAACAAAATAAATGCTCTTAGAGCACGACGCTGTTCGGTGGTTGTTGTAGTTGTCTCGTAAAACCGATAGCTGGATTTTACGAGAAGCACGTGGACTACCGGCCGTTGACTCCAAAATGGTGGTTAAACACGCTTTGAGATTAATTCTCCATTCACTGCACACTACCACATTAGATTATTGTATAATAAAGCTATCGATATTACACTTTAAACAATATTAATGAGCAAAAAACAAAGGAATTAATCACGAGGCTACTATCAAGATGGCGTTCGAACCGGAAGTCCAGATTTGAATTAGTGATGTTCCATCACTGATGGACTCTACACATGAGATCCTAAATAATATAAAAATTATATTCTTTGATTTTATTAAGCACTATTCGCACGATCATACACGACGATCTTGTAAGAACGAGACATGTAAGGTCGTTTATCTTACTATATTAAAATGATAGCTGATCGGGTCGTGTAGACGCGGGCTGTGGCTATAATAATTATCTGTTTTCACTTTTCTTAGTGGATACATATTAAAAAAAAGTAAAAAACAATATAGTAATTACTTCCCGTTCGCACACAGGACAGGTTTGTTTTTCTTATTATTTGAATTGGACCGTAAAGAAGAACTTCTCGTAATTTTTGCTACAATAAGGTGAACATTTCCGAGCATATTGGTGAAAATAACTATTTCAATATTGGTTTAACTTTCTATTGTTTTATCATTATCAAATATTATAGGATAGGTGAAATGGCTTTCACAGTCACTTACTAACTTAAAATCCTAGTGTGTAATTAGCTTATAGACTCCAAACGAGCTAAAACCGACCTAGGAAATATCTAAATGGATATTAATAGCCAAATTGATTATGATTCACTATCGTTCATTAGACATTAATGCATTGCCGAAGGAAGTGCTATAATTAGGCTGACGGCCAAGTTAGATGCCATTTGCTTATTGTGATTTGGTCAGGTCGTGTGAAAGTGGTGTTTGGTCGAAATGAGGATATTTTTGGTAAGTTTTATTATGATTTGATAATTTAAAGTTTGCTATAGGAATTTGTATAGTTATTTTATTTCACATTACCTACTAATGTTAACAAGATTCAGAAGATCAAAATCACCGAATGGGCCCTACGGAAGACCAGCGCTGGCTCTATAGCTAGCATTATGCTGAGTTGGGTCCATTTCGTGATGCACACTTGATGATCTCTTCTTTTCTTGCTGTTGTTGTCTGTACATGTTCGTACTTGTGTTGTGATCGTCACGAATAAATGTCTTTTATCTTTATCTTTATCTTTAAAATTGGTCCACGCTAAGTTTTCATGCCAAGCATGTACAGGGGGTCCACCGCAAAATCGGAAATCGAAATGCCTTTATCTGCCTATGCCGATAGCGCTCGAATGCAAGAGTTAAGGAGAGGCAGATAACAAAATTTCGTGTTTCGCAGTAAGGCCCTCAGCCATCCTCAGCGCTAATAGAAGAGAGATATTATTACTGTTATGCTGTGAAATGTAATGAATAAAGAAAAAGTTATGTACCTACCTAGGTAAGCATTGTCACTCTTAAGTCAGTGCAAGCTTAGTGTGATAGGAGTCTAATTTAGGTACCTAATATCTAAACTTGATTGGTATTAACTCAATTATAGGTCTCATTTTGTAAACTAATGCAAGAGTTGAGGGCATGAATTGTCAATTGAAATAGTAACTACTTACGTAGAAGTGGTTTGGGTTATTATATAATTTTAAGACTTGCATAGCTAATATAGCTATGGTAATTTTATATATTGAATCTACAACTTATTTACTATTTCTAACCTACTTACTGATAAATATGATTTTTTTAGGGTTCCGTACCTCAAAAGAAAAATACGGAACCATAATAGGATCACTTGTGCGTATGTCTGTCTGTCACAGCCTATTTTCTCCGAAACTACTAGACCAATTAAGTTGAAATTTGGTACACATATGTAAGTTTGTGACCCACAGACGGAAATATAACGTAAACAAATGGATTCTAGACATGGAGGCCACTTTTGGGGGGTAAAAAATTTTTTTTACAAAATTGGTACCTATTAATAAAACAATAAAAAATATATGAGAAAATTTAAAAATAAAGTTTTTCAAACTATATCGTGTTACAAATCAAATGAAAGAGATCATTGTGAGAATCTCAAATATATATCTTTTATAATTTTAGGATAAACAGTTTAGAAGTTATTCAAGAACAGAAAATAGGCAAAAATGACCCCCCCCCCCCCCCCTTTTATATCCGAAAGTACTGGGTCTCAAATAAAATAAAAACTACAAAATAATTCTTTACCTATTAGAAATGTGCATTGCAGTCAAGCGTGAGACGGACTTAATTACTTAGCTTTTGATCCAACCCCTACGGGGTTTTATAGACATTTCACTCACGTTTCACAAAAAAAATACATTGTTAAAAATTGAGTAATGTACGGAACCCTTGGAACACGAGTCCGACTCGCACTTGGCCGGTTTTTTTTCACTACGAACTAACTTTACTGCATCGAGGCTTACCTTTGGGTATACTCAGCTCATAGTACATTGTTTTAAGTTGATAAATTAACAAGTTTTGGTTGCGATGCTTTCTTGAGAAGGTCTTTTTACCCATTTCAACACGTGTTTATTTTAACAGGATATTATAAGGGTGTGTAACTTATAAAGTAAAATTCCCTACGTCTCTTTCAGATATTTTATTCTGCGGCCATAATAATTGCATTAGCCTATGCCCAACGAAAGCCTAACATCACCAAACCGGTCGTGAACCTCGAGAAACGACCACGTATTCCAGTATGGCATCGACCTCCCGAGGAGAGAAGAAAATTATCATTTTTCCCAAAAAACAACGTAAAATTCGTGGTCACCCCCAAACCTGTGAACGACGAGCCAAAGGAGTCACCAACTAAAAGGCCGTTAATGAGAAAGTTTATAATGCAGGACAAGAACGAGAAAGGTACCTGGTCATTCGCACCAAGAGAGCCTCTCATGAAGACACAGAGATTCACTGTGACTTTGGCACCACCTAAATCTAGCAACCAAAAAGCCATAGACCATGTGGAATCTAAAGAATTAAAAAAGGTACCAATTGTGATTGGTAATATAAACACCAAGCCAAAATCAAGTAAACATCATAATATAAACAATGGACATCTAATTGAATCGGTAAAAATAAGAAAGGACCCTTCAGCATCTAAAAACTTACATAAAATTGAACAAAATATTACTAAGGAAGACATTTTACAAACGGCAAAGGCAAATTACATACAAACTACCCAACTAGTTCAAAAGAACGATACTACTCGACCGACATTTAGTAAAGACTTAATCGATGTTCAAAGTTTCAACGATAGCGGTGTTGTTTTGGATAAAAACGAAACTGGAGAGCAATTCTCAAATGAGTCATCTTCACATATGACTGAGGAAGAGTTATCAAATGAATCTTATGCAGATAAATCTATTAATTCGGAAGAGATTTCAAGTGATTCCATAATTAAAAACTCCAACAGTTATTCTGGTGAACAAATCTCAGATGAATCATCAAACATAACCGAGGAAGAATATTTGAGTAACGAGTCTTATTTGATTGATGATAATACAAATGAAAGCATTGAAACCTCTGGCAATATAACAGAAGAGGAATCCTCAAATGAATCATCATCAAATACGGCTAGCGAAGAAATATCAATGGAGTCAAGTATTGAAACATCTTACAATTTCACTGCAGTGCCACAGGAATTGTTGAGTGATAACTCTGACAATATAACTGATGAAAGGATACCTGATGAGATAGTGGCTAGTGAGCAAGGAATGAGCACCGAAGACATTGAGGAGGAAGCATTATTAAATAGATTTAAAAGGTAAATGTCATGTTACTTAATATTTTTGTACATTAAGTACCTGTTTCTTTAATTAATATTTTTCTTAATATAATTAACAGATTTCAAGTTCATTGTAATTATGATTGTTTAAATAAGAGTATGTTTATAATTGCTGCATCTAGCATTTTTGGTATGACGTACTTATGACACATAATAAGTAACTACTTATTTCATACTTATTGTTGGCTAAGTTAACTTATGGCCAATTATTTATGCCTTGTACTGTAAATATGCGCCTACTTTTTAAAGGCCAATGAATAAATATGAGTAGGTACACATCACATAAGTAAATTAAAATTATGTCTTCTGTATTTCTTACAGGAGCAATAACATTATTGAGGAAGAAATTTTACCAACAACCGCCAGCAGATTCAAATACACAGACCACGAAGTCACACTTAATCACGACTTGAGTTACAAAAACATCAACGCCTGAAATAAAGTGTGGAGCAATTTCACTGACAGTGTAAATATATGAATAGTAGGAGTTATTTTTGTTTAGGGTGAATAGAATGTATGCGTAGGTGTTTAATTTTTTTTAACTATCTTATAACATGTCAGTACCGTTTTCCGCAAGCTTCTCTTGTCAGGCTTGCGGTAGGCCATGTCGGTCTCGCATCGGTCTTTTTAGCCATCAAAAACGGTGTCTCTCCGGTGTTACACGATAAATCGTCTGCAACAGACGTTAAGGCCAATGATGATAACATGCCTAATGACCTAGCGCGCGTCGTCTCTACGAGGAGCTGTCAAGGCGCCTCATAGAGGCTTCTGGTGACCAGAGGGCTGGCCAATATTTTGCCCAGTGGATCAGCATTGCCATCCAGCGGGGCAATGCGGCCAGCCTTCTGGGCACCCTACCGAGCGAATTCGACTTAGGCCAAATTTTTTATTTATAAGTTCTAATTTTTACGTAGCTACTATGGGACTGGCGTAATCTTAAGATTAAAAGTCCCTAAATAAAAAGATGAATAAAAAAAAACGCGTTATTTTAAATACAATGAATTTCGAATTTTAATAAACAAATGCCTAATTATAATTACAATTATAAAGCCCCGCTATCATTGTCGCAGTTCATTGTAAATAAGGGTTGGCATAAATACTTACCCTAAATTTGCCTTTAGTACATAACTTCGCCTTTTTTATAACATTTAGGTATACAATAATTTTGTACTTCATGAATTTTGTTTAGATCATCTAGTATATATGAAATAAAACTATGAAAACGGATTATATGGCGTATATTGAATTTATAATACATCCCGTTTCGAACCCTTTACAGCGTTCGTGGTCAACGGGTGACTGAGCAAAAATTACAAAGTGCAAAAATACCCACATACTAAAAATAATGAACCATCATAGACTATAAACTTTAAGGCTGGTTGTGCATGCGTTTTCATAGTTTTATTTCATGAGTAACTATCGCGGTAACCGAAGACAATATCATCTAGTATATAATTTAAATGTTCCGTATGTTTGAAATTTAATTTATTAATTACCAAGTGACTGCTTAGTATGATTACGTTGTCTAGTATTAAGTTACGATTTTAAATAAAACAAGCTACTTACATGTATAATTATTTATTATATTCTTTACAAAAAACTTACAATTACAGACACCTAAAAATGTACATCCTTACTCTAACAGGCAATGGCAAAAACGATCCTCACATTTTGTTACACAAATTCTGTTCTACTTGATCACACTGAAATGAAATATAAATAAATGTAAACTAAGGCAAGAGAACCAAAATATTCTGACGGGAGCTCACAGCGGCACACACCGAAGATATTGAAAATTTTCTTTATATTATAAGTCTGATTTCGTAACCAAAATGATACCGTTCGTGTTGGAGGGTCTGCCATCTCGTGACCTGGATCGAAAACAATTCACGCTTCTAAGCAGGTGCTGCCCCTACACTTCACGCTGTCTCTATTTCGCATAGTAGGGCCTGCCATCTAGTGGCTTAAATCTAAAAAAAATGGAAACTTGACGTAATTCTTCGCGCCAATGAATAGGGCACTTCTGCGCTGCCGTCTACAGTTCATATTTACACGCTCACTATATGTGGTATCCTGTTTTGAAATAGGGATTACAATTCCCCATTTTACAAGAGTTACTGGTTACAAAATCGAAACTTATACATGGCTCTTACCTACTAAAATCAATCAGTATAAGTACATGCTTTTGTTTGTATTTTTATCCGACTTCGGCAATGTAGTTTTGACAGCTAAAACAAACGACGCTGTTCGTTGCCATACATTTCAAGCAAAGATAGATATAACTCCGTAATAGATGGATACAGTCTAAGGAAAAACGTGCCTCGAAAATCAAGAAAATTTGATTCTCGATCAGATGGCGCCACTACCTTTGGCCTACTCTCGTATAGATGGTGTTGACGGTTTCGTTTGTTATTTAAGAAATTTTACGCAATCAGTTTAAAAACATGGGTCAAAATAATACAAAAGTAATCAATGCAAACATTGCAAATAAAAAAAATCATTTATCCATATATAAATACATTTTTTGATATTTTTATTTTTAGTTTTAATCGTGTGTCGATAGATGGCAGTGAATTTACTGTGGCTACAAAATTTACTATGACAGTACCGCTCTATCCTATTATATCCTGTTTGGTTTCAAAGTAAATTGATTTACCTCGTTATGTATTACGGGGCTGTAAAGCGCCATCTGAACAGCTGTCAATACAGATAAATTTTGTTTGTTTTTGTAGTTATTTTTCCAAGCCTTGGACTGCAGGGGGTATTTCCACGCGCTACGCATCTATACATTTTTAAAGATATTGACCCCACTTAGCTTCATTACATGTTTATAGTACGCCGCTGTGGGTTCCGCCTCTACGGTAACTACAGACACCGATATTACAACAGAGAACAGACTGGGAGCCACTGGGCACATTTACTACAGGATATATCAGTTGTACAGGGATAAGGTCCACTATTTAATTACAATACTTATACTTTAATTAAGTAGGTGTTTCATACCCTTAAAAAGATTAACCGTGATTCCAAGATTTAAGATTGCAATAAAAAAATAACTGAGATTTTGCTTTCATTTCAGGCTCTTTACATACTCACATAAACTAGAAAGTGGAAAAAAGTTACGAGGGTTGAAAAGTTTTTTTTCGCACGGTGTTTTCTTCTAAATTAGCCGTAATAACTTTAGCTTTTAACTAACAGATTGACAGAAAAACGCCAATGTACACATCACTGTCTCTTGTCACACGAAAACGAACCTTACCCCTACACCACAACTCCACTTCAGAAGCATTCCACAGGTTGTCCCGCACAAACGCATTTTATTTCGTGAATTGTAACTTCTTTTACAGTACATATGGTGCTACTTTCTCGCACTAGTGCGTGAAAGAGCACTTTTCGTGCATATGTCGAAAGTTTAAACGGTATGTGTACTGTAAAACGTTGTACGATACACGTGCGAATAGGTAATTCGCAACTCGTGTCGATTTAAAACACTCCCTGCTGTCGTGTTTTAATTTATCGCCACTCGTTTCGAATTTCCTCTTTTCCGCACTTGTATCGTAAATAACAATAGTCTTTAAAGCCGATAATTATTTTTTTGGACATATTTTTGTCACAGAGAAAGAAACTAATCCACGCACGTGGTTTTAGTAGCCGTAGCTACCAGCTGTCACCCTAATTATTATAACAATATCACTGAAAAATATCAATCACTTGTAAACCTTTAGAAAATTCCCGTTTGTACGGAACAATGGTAGACAACGTCATGGAATGCTCCTTCAAGGGTCATTCCCTGAGAATGTGTCTGCGTTTGCCTCAATTGCCGCGACTCCTTTACTTTAGTATGGGTCGCGGCAATTAGACCGTAGACATATGTTTTAAGAATGACCCTCAATTGTACTCGCGTTCAGTTCTCGCTAGATGGCGTTACTTCTTCAGTCGGAACACGTCGTTGAGCGGCGAGTACGGCGTCCTCGTCGGGATGGCGTTGTACGCGAACGCGGGCTGCGCGTCCGCGCGCAGGATCACCACGCCTGTTGGGGAACTGTGGGTTAGGATGTTGGTGTGGTGGTAGCGCTAAAGAGGACTGTTACAACAGTGATATCGTCTGAGTGAGTCGTCTGCAATAATATCTAGGCTTGGCCAAACACACGGCGTGACGCAGCGCCGCGTCCGCGCGCGTCCGTGCCGCGTGGACGCAAGGGGCCGGCGGGACGCAGTCTGTTTGACGTCGCTGACCTGTTAGCAGGGGCGGCGCTGCGTCGCGCCTTGTGCTTGGCTAAACCTACACAACAAAGCGTGCTAAAATATATGACACGCCATAACGGCCCGGCCACAACATCGCGCGGCGGCGGCAGCGGACCTTTCGTTCCTTTCGTTTCGTTTCGTTCGTAAGGCTCTAGAAATAAGATATTATTGCAGGTGACTATTTATAAGAGCAGCGTTAGTATAGTGTGGCAGTATCACACGTATTATACACAGTGTCGATTTTAGTATGGATCAAATGAAGGCTAACGATAGAGGACAAAACTGCCGTTACAATAGATCACGGTGCTTAGCCAATATGCCAATAGTTCTCGCTCAGCAGCGTCGAGAGCGATGACTATCTCTCTCTGCGGAGCGTTAACGATTGGCATGTTGGCTACGCACGCAGGTCATATTTAACCAGATTTGTCTCAAAATTATTCTAATGATTATCAACGAATAAAGCCAAATTTTCGCGGCAGCTCTTAAGGTCATCTATAATAAGTAAGTAAGTAAATATTCTTTATTGCAGCAAAATTATACATTTTACATAAATGTAAAACTACAAAGAAATTTTAAGCTAAGTAGCCTAAGGCCTATGGGTTTGATTCATACAAACTGCGACAGCGCACTGACTGTGGATACAGTAGGCACGTTTTTATACAGCTGTTGCTCTGTCTATTAAGTCCTCTTTAGCACTGACTAGTTTAGCTCTTCCAATAAGGTTTTGATATTACGTAAAGGATAGAGAAAATATTCGTGGGCTCGATTCTGCTTCAACTATTTGTTAAGGTTTTCATCTTGTTTTGATACCACGTTGATTATCATTAGGCAGATCACGCGCAACAATAAGTGCGAGCGAGACAACACGACTGATTTCATTTTGCGAGCACCAATCAGCGTAAGCCCTTAATGTTGATTGATCAGAATCTACCTCCGCTTATGTTTATTCTACGTGTAGTAGAAAAGGAAAAGTTAATATTCAAATAAGGTATAGAAATTTAAATACTAGATTCAGGTTAAACTTTAAACGTTATACAAGCGATGTAACTATGAAATTCGATTGACATATTAGTATTATTTTGTGTCATAAAATTAGTGTGTGATA
This sequence comes from Cydia strobilella, assembly GCF_947568885.1. Taxonomy (NCBI): domain Eukaryota; kingdom Metazoa; phylum Arthropoda; class Insecta; order Lepidoptera; family Tortricidae; genus Cydia; species Cydia strobilella. Next base: position 15,565,154 of record NC_086054.1, read on the forward strand.
AAATTATAGATTGAGTGCATCACTGTGCAATGTGCATTTGTATTCGTCGACATATTTAATTAACTTGATTGATCAGCAATAGACCGACAGTGTCAAACCTTCTGCCATGGAGACTATATAAAGGAGCCAAATCTCTATGTATGAAAAGTGTCCATCAAAAAATAGTAATTAGGCGGCGCGGCGCCACTATACACCGAAATACTACCAAAAACAACCTACGTAACTTGGTCGGGTTATTTGTTGCCTTATATGGTTCATGTTATACTCATGTCCCAGAGCCTAACTAGCGCCACCGGAGAGATTAGGAACTATTATTTAAAGCTAAAAGCGGTCACTTTTGCAACAATTTTGCCATAAGAGATTGGCATCCTTTCTATACCATCCATACCTTCTGCTAAAAGTTTTTTTATTCCGTAGACTAAAATGACATTTCATGTGTTGCTAGTTTTTTACGTTTTATAAATAGTGATGTGCGACAACCGGTACTAACCGAAAATAAACTATTGGGAGGTACTTATATTTGTTGATGAAGACGAGAGAAAACGCACTGAATACATCCGATCACTATACGATTAAAGTAATGATTAATGAATGTTTTTTTTTATCCGGTTTTTTAATTTAATGAATATTAAATACTTACGTATCAAATCACATATCAAAAATACCAAAATGGCGTTGAGTCAGGTCGGCGATACGTCAATGTAATTTTTTTAGTGTTTGAGTAGATTAGTAGTGAGTAGATTTTATTTATTGTTTATTTTAAATCTAAAATTAATTTAATAATTTTATCGGTTATTCACAAACCAAAATCAAAGATCAGCACTGTTTGCTTTAGGCTGGTCACATTATTTCTACGTTTGACATTTGTGGTTGTCATTTTAGTCTACGGAATAAAAAAACAGACAAAACTAATGCTTCAATGCGTAAGAATTCATTAAATTTGGGACCCAACGACGTAATTAAACCATAAATATGTGAAATGAGCGATTTGTATGGATTCCCATCGCCCTTTCCCCTATCCCAAAGCATATATTTAACAGCAATCCTCATGTGATTGGGCCCCAGTACCATACCTTCACCTCTTCCTGGCGTGGAATTCTGCTACCTTACACCGATAATAAAATAATATAAAGCTTTCCAACTGGCATCGGGTTTATAGCAATACAAAACCTTATGAAACACCGGCTGCCGAGTGAATTTAGGGCTTCCATTCCAAAACTTTTTGCATAAACAGATCCTAATCACTAAACTAAACTAAATTCCTCGAGAATATCATCTAGGGACATCCCGACATTGCAGTTGGCATGCAGTCGGCGTGCAATTCAAATACAAATTGCAGTCGGGTTGCAGTCCATCTGTATCGGCCCTTAAAGTCTATGGACATACAAGTTTCGTACGAAGCAAATATCTGGTTCAATTTCTTGTGAAATATTTTACAATCCATTAATCAGAGATGTTGACTGTAGTGAAATACGAAAACACATTTTTTTTTCTCAATCAAGGGATAATTTTTGGATACAATTTATATTCAAAGAGTAACTGAACCGTAACGTGAAAAAATTAAGCTTAATTGATTTCAATTAGGTAATTACTATAATTTGAGTTCCATGGGGTCCCGGCGCGCATAAGTTGTTTGCAGAAATCTCGAAGCGTCTGGTTGACGTAACTGGTGACCGAAGAGCTGGCGGCTTCCTCGCACAACGTATCAGCATTGCGATAGGTACAACGAGGAAATGCCGCCAGCATCATTGGTACAATGCCTCAAGAGCCTATTTTAGATTTAAGCTAGTTATTAATTTAGTTTAATAAAAGTTTTTTTGATTTTCAAAACTAAAATACTATAAAAGTCCTAGGTATGGAAGCCCCAGCGATGTTAGTCCGCGCCCAGATACTGAACAAGCGCAACACGTTCTACCTGAGGGGTTCACTTTCACTTTGATCTTCGTCTGCGGCGACAGCACGCCGTAGTCCACATCTTCGTACAAGTCCTGATAAAAAACAAGGCCTTTGTCTTATGTTTGAAGCAAATATACCAATTTTAGGATTGGAAGTTGGCGAAACGCTTAAATATAACGGCTCCTTTTGCACCAACTTGACAATTGACACCTCTGACATTGACAATGTACAACCTGTAAATTTCTGGGTCGGTAAATGACGACGCGACGATGCATAGCGTCAAAATTTACTTGTTTGATCAGAAATGTACGGTAAATGTCAATGTTTGGCGACAAATCTCAAGTGTGGCCAGGCAATGGAGACTAAATAATTCAAAGTTCCGCAGTGATTTTTGAGGGTATGTCTTACTTAATCATAAGGTAGGGAGGAATGCGGAAATTTATTTGTGCAACAAGAGAGGAAAGTTGGTTTTTCTTGCGAGTGTTTATTTTGAGTCCCGAGAAAGCGAAAGATTTTATAATTGAATCACGAGCGAAGCGAGTGATTCTAAATTAGAACCTTGAGCGTAGCGAGGGACTCAAAAACACGAGATGTAAAATAACTTTGCTCTCGTGTTGCACACATAATTTTTCACCTCAGTAGTGAGAACATATTAAAGGTTACATTAAAGGTTAAAATGTATTCCGAATTACACAGAAAGATAAAAGTATGAAGTGGCAGTTCATATGGCCTTCACTAAATTAAAAAGCTACTTTGTTTCACTCCCTGGAGTGAGGAAAGTTGCACTTTCCTCACTTTAGGGAGTGACGAAAGTGGGCTTGTTCGAGCTGCTGAGGTGAAAAGATATTCTGAACTAAAAGATCAGGGTGCTTAGAAGACCGTCTTACCTCGACTCTGTACCCGGCGGGATTGTTAAGTCCCAGCTCCCGAAGTGTGACGGCCACATCAGACGGCGTTCCGTCCGTCCGTCTGTTGACGAAAGCCACGGCGTACGAGTAGTGTTGTCCTTGGATGGGCAGGATGGGGCGTGACCAAATTTCGATGCCTCGATGCTGAAAAGTGGAATCAATTTATGAGGTTAATGGGCTTGTATTTATAAAGCAGTTGTTGCCAATGCATGTGCTGCTGCTGAGCTTCGGTAGTTTAGAAGGAGACAAGAGATTTGCAATTTTACCTGATGAGCTGTCATTAATCACGTGAGATCCCCTCACCACTAGTAAATTAAATGGATACTATTTAAAGAAGGGCTGAACCCAAATCATTAATTTATCAGTATTCGGTTGAACTTGAAAATCGAACAGAGGGCCTAACGCAAAAATGTTCTCTTAATTTTTTTTCGATTGGCCCTCTAAACGTTGATCGTATTGGGTCGTTCAAGAAGACGTCATTTCGCAATATAGATCATAATTCATAGGGCATTTGACAAATTGTGTAAGTATCTACATGCGGCATATAAACTAGAACAATTATGTACACAGATTACAATTTTGTGTAGGTAGGTATACATCTCAAGTGTTTTATTACTTGGAAATTGATTCTATAAAAAATACGACGTCTCACAATCAGGCGATGAGCAATTTTCAGACAGGATGTTTCCGACTGAGTTTATTTAAATTAGACATGCTTTTTATAAGAAGTTTTTGCTGTTGGAAAATAAACATGTTTAGTGTACGGATTGACTGGTAAACCACAAAGTTACAGTGTCATCATGTAACTCGCCGTAAGCCGCATAGATGCCTAGATGGGGCATTTTCTGTGAAAAGGGACCTTATTGTCGATGGTGCTTATGCCGCACAGCGTCGCGCGGCATTGTATTTATATCGGAGCATCGTTTATAATAATAATAATAATAATAATAATAATAATAAAGTGTTTTATTGCAGGCATTAAAAAAAACCCATACACTTCTTAATAACTAACTATAAACTAGCTAAACTAACGAAAATAAAAATAAAAATATTGAGTATTAAATATAATTCAATACTCAATATTGTTATTTCCGGTTCTCATTCTGATGAACAGATAGCCAGTAATAGTATAATGGCGTAAGCACCATTGACAATAAGGTCCCTTTTTATAGAAAATACCACAGATTTTAATTATATCCTAAAGTAAAAAACCGGAGTGCGAGTCGGACTCGTTCACCGAGGGTTTCGTACAAATTTAACTTTTTAACTTTTTAATTTTTTTTACAAATTTAGTTTTCAGATTTCTCACTGTGCTTGTGGTATAAAACGATATAGCTTGCCAAATTTCATAGTTTCATATATGTACGTTTTTTGTCGCCGTATCTTTTTTTACGTTAACTTAGAAGTTTGATTTTTTACAGCTTGAAGGGACTACAGACCCGAGTATATGTTTTTAATTTCACCTCGATACGTTGCCGCGTTGCCTCCACGCGTTGCCGAGATAAAATGTCTGACAGACAGACGGACGGACGGATAGACAAACGGACAACAAAGTGATCCTCTCTACCTCTATACCTCTGTATAACGGTGTTTTTTCCTTTTGAGGTACGGAACCCTAAAAAGATGCAGCTCTTTGGTAAACTATGAAGTCATTTGTCGATATAAAAAGTACAGTCTCGCTACTTTTCGATTACGTAAAAAGAAAATACCTGTATTAAGTACGCAAGCATATTACTTATGCTTCTTATGCTTAAGTATAGGGGTTTGTAATATTGTCTTCGGTTACCGCAATAGTTACTCATGAAATAAAACTATGTAAACGGATTATTTCGCGAACCCTTTACAACGTTCGTGGACAACGGACAGCGCTGGTGGTTCAGTGACACAGTGACCCGTTGACCACGAACACGTTCGAAACGTCGGGATGCATTATAAATTCAATATACGCGATATAATCCGTTTTCATAATTTTATTTTATAGAAGTTTGGTTTGGGACCAAGTAGACAAACTAATAAGTTTTGTGGCTAGATGAGAAGGCACCTCTAAATGAGGCGATCTGTTATATAGGCTGTTAATGCCAATTCTATAAATTAGGGCGACAACAATATTTAGATTACTGCTTAAAAGATCTAAAAATTGTATATTTGCTTAATAACTTACCTTGTATATCCTCCTGCCCTGAATCCCCAGCGGGTCTTGATCCACCTCAATAATTTTCCTATTCTGCAGTATGGCCTTGTATTCAGGCCGGATGGTCCGGAGATCCACACTCATCAGTAGAGGCGCTGCCAATATGGCCCATATCGCGAATTGCGTTTTACTCTGCTCGTATGATAGGCCGAAGTTGCCGATGATAAGCTGAAAATAGAGAAAACAACTTTTAAAAATGTTGTTCATGTTCGAAACCTAAATATTCGATGCAATCTAATTTGAACCTTGCATGAAACAAATAAAGTATCATTTCTATTGTTTCATTGCGTTGTAAAACAAACGAAATTCGTTCCAATTTACTTATAGAACAAGGTTTAAATTAAGAATTGGAAAACTTTATATGGTGGGTCTTACGAGGATAATGAAAGTGCACGCGATAAATTTTTGTTTCCGTTTCAATTATGAGTAATAATAATAATTATGTTGTTAGTTTTCAATCAATAACAGTAAATATAAATTTATTATTAAAACACTTCGATTCATTGCCTTATAAGGCAATCTAATCGTTGTCTACTAGTAGAACACACAGCAGGGTAAGTATCTAATAAGCAAAGAGCTGGATCGATAAATTTAACTATTTAGAAAGTTAAGTTTTCAACGAGTTAGTTAGCTAATGATCGTAATCCAACTTTTTCCTATTTTCTATTTTCCTTGAATTAACGTAATAAAAATTAAATTATCATGAGTGCTATTGACGCTACAATAATTCATATAACATTATGGAGGCCTTAACATATATCCATGACGGCTACCATCACGCTCTGATAATGATCGAAAGCTTGTTTACTATAGGATAACCGTAACCGTAGGATTATAACCGTCGGGGGGCATCGTGGTAGAATGTTTGAGATCCCAGGACGGCTCCCCAAACGGCACGTTGTGGGAAACGCCGGTGTTTGTGGAAAGAGCCGGGAGGTAGGAGTCCCACATACCCCCTCAAGCCCCAGGGGATCATGCGTAACAGCATTCCCACACCCACAGAAATAAAGGATATATTCTTACCATGTCAGGGTCGTTCCAATGTCCAGGCCCGGCGTTCGGCACGATCACGTCCTGGTGGTTTCCGTAGTAGTCTATGATAGACTCGACGGAGGCCCAGGAGTCTTGTATGTCGTCAAAGTTCCGCCACAAGTTGCAATGCTCGATGATGGAGGAGAAGTTTGGCTGGAAATCAGAAATGGTACCTAATTTATTGATCATTGGATTCAAAAGGCCGAGGACTTAGACAAAAGATAGGGAGGAAAAATAGAATAACTGGATTTAATTTTTTACAATATCAACCAAGTTAACCAACCAAATGGTAATTTTTCGTCTGACGGAGAAGTATAATTTATAGGCCAATGTGTCTAATTAGCCCCTTAGTTTGAGCTCATAGCCTAATAAGCCATTTAAATTAATTGTGTATAATTAATTGGTATAAGTAATATTGTTTGCATGCCAGTATTGTTGGCAAAATATGAGCGCACCTCTACGCATTGTAAATTGTTTTAACATCTATATAATCTTGTCTCTTGCAAATAAATTCATTCATAAGATTTCGACTTTACACATTAAGTAGCCCACCTTTCACTGTAGATATGACAGCATTTACAGCGCCTTTCAGTGCACTTACGGCTGCACTTACAATTAAAATTATATAAATATTCATCCATAAGGTATGTTAAACCGCTACATAGACGCCTGAAGTATGTTTAAAGTAAAATCTCACCTGCATGCCAGCGTATATCTGATTCACAGCCCAACGCAAACGCTTCTGTCGACCAGTCAGATTGAGATGTCGACCAAACTCAGGGTAACGTGATCCATATCAGCCGCCAGCCGACTACATTAGGGTATTTGATGCATTTCAGTGTATACCTGATAGACCGACTGCAAGAGTACACCAGTCCGGTTGAAATTACGTCCAAACTCAAGAAGATACCTTCGCTTTTCGTCAACAGGTTGTTAGGATTATTACCTGCATTCCAGCATATATCTGATATACAGGCCAACTGCAAGAGTAGACCATTTGTCGTCCAGTCAGGTTGAGCTGGCGTCCAAATTCAGGGTACCCGTGGTCCATATCAGCGGGGAGGGCGTAGCAGCCGTCCAGTTTCACGTAATCCACGCCCCACGACGCGAATGTGGCGGAATCTGGGAAAATAAATGATAAAACAAGTGAATTCACATGGTCCACGCAGTAAACCGAAAGCTAGTTAACTTTATTGTAATTAGGTATAACAATATTTTCTAAACAGTGCATTTTTTAGAGAAAAAATGTAAAACTATGAATATAAAGGTATAAATGGAAAAGATTAGTAAATTATTAATGAAAAAACCGACCAAGTGCGAGTCGGACTCGCGCACGATGGGTACCGCAAAAACGGCAAAAAGTCACGTTTGTTGTATGGGAGCCCCACTTAAATATTTATTTTATTCTGTTTTTAGTACTTATTTGTTGAATTTTGTTGTCATAGCGGCAACAGAAATAGATCATCTGTGAAAATTAGCTGTCTAGACAGCAAATTTTCACTATTACTAAATTTCACTATTACGGTTCATACAGCCAGGTGACAGACAGACAGACAGACGGACAGTGGAGTATTAGTAATAGTTTTTACCCTTTGGGTACGGAACCCTAAAAAATATATACACACGCAGCTTTAAAAGGGAAATTGTAACTGCATTAATGAACGCATTAGCCGGTCATTAATTGTGTCAAGGCTGCGTAATTGAGGAAGGCACTCTGTCGCGATCGATCGCTCCCGACAAATTGTGCCATGAGTTGGTTCCTGTACAGTCGGCAAAAATAGCAATTAGGGTGTTTTTTTTTTCCAAGGTTGAATCAAATATCTTGCATTTATTACAATCATATGGCATCTAGTTCAGTGTAATAAATAATAGTTACCCAAAGGAAATCATATAAAATTCCTATAAGGTTAAAGTCTGAATAAGTTTTATACCTTCTCATATATTTTTTGACGAGAAAGTGTCTGAATCAGTATGGTAAAATTATATTACAAATAATTGTAATACTGTGGAGTATTACAATTATTTGTAATATATTTTTTTTAACTGTAGTAGGTAGATTTTCATTGAGTTATGAACATAATAATATTAATAGATTTCAAAATATTTATCAGTATGGTTTCTACTCACTATTATTTTGTGCACGACGTACAACCGCCGCGGACACTCGTGCCTGAGGATGGATTCCCAAAGAATCCGAAACATGTCGCCAAAAGCGACTAAAAATAATAGTGAGTAAAAACCGTACTGATAAATATTTTGAAATATGTCTCACGATAGTTTAAGTGCGATTATTAATAGATTTAATAACCAAGTCCGGTACACGCAGTCGCTGTGGCCGAAATCAGCTAGTAATTTATAATAATATTGTAGGCAGTTAATAGATTCATGCACAGATAATTTTGACACTTTTGCATTGCTGTTTCCTGTGTTGACTGTACATTAATAAATTGACAAATCACTGAATAATGGGTCAATCCACTGTCGTAAACACATAAAACTGACAGTACGGGAAACGACATTTTTTATGCTTCGAGCTTGATAGTCATCTATTGCTTTAATTTCATGCGGGGCTGTTTTTTTTTTTATACTACGTCGGTGGCAAACAAGCATACGGCCCGCCTGATGTTAAGCAGTCTCCATAGCCTATGTACGCCTGCAACTCCAGAGGAGTTACATGCGCGTTGCCGACCCTAACACTCCTCTCCCTCGAGCTCTGGCAACCTTACTCACCGGCAGGAACACAACACTATTAGTAGGGTCTAGTGTTATTTGGCTGCGGTTTTCTGTAAGGTGGAGGTACCTCCCCAGTTGGGCTCTGCTCTAGATCTGGAATGACATCCGCTGTCCTGTGCCCTACCACACAAAGCGAGATGTCATTCACAGTGCCCATACCTCTCTTTTGGACGTAGTTTAAGGACATACCCGGGTCCACGTGTGTGTAAATCGGTATCATACGTATCTCACGTAATATGTAAACGATACATTATTTTGCATGTAATATTTATGTTTTCGGTACAAGAAGCTGTTGTTGGAGACATTAGCACAGAATAAGTAATAGTATTATCATACAGAACGGCCACGCTCCGCCCCGTCCCGACTCGAATTACCTCGCCCCGCGACAACAGATTGACGGCCGTTTGCCGGCCGCTCAGTACTGTTTTTAAGCAAGTTACTCACACTATGACGCATGACGCGTGTACAGACGTGCCGTTCATACATAGAAACGCGAGTGATTTTTAATGTATAGCGTGTCCGCCGTGACATTGGGTAAGTTAAGAATTTAAAAGTATAAGTATCTACTAGGTAATTAATCAGGTTTGGGTTATTAGAGGCTAGCCAAGTGGATCTGACGTTTGACTTTTAATCCGGAGGTCGCGGGTTCAAACCCTGGCTCGTACAATGATTTTTTCCCAACTTATGTACGGAATATCATTTGATAGTTATTTACTACTTTTCGGTGAAGGAACATAACGTGAGGAAGCCTCATACATCCGCGTAGAAATATGTTTATGTGAAGTCCCCATCAACATCAGCAGCATTGGGCTAACGTGGGGACTATAGCACAGATTATATAATAGTTCTTACGAACAGATACTTACCTCTCAAAGAAAACGCAAATACCTACCGTTTTGATACCTACACAAAAATACAATGGAGTGACCCTCAACGCGCCGCTCCCCGCACCGCGCGCGCCTACACAACGCTAGGGTTGCCGACGCTTCTTTCAAATACTTAGGTGTCTTAGGTAGATATCTAGCTATAAATGTGTCGTAAAAAACATTACCTACATCTTTAAAATAATTTAATAGTACCTACGTAGCTTGTAACTATCGTAAAAATAATAACAGTAGGTGTAAGTACGAAAGAGAAAAAGACTATACTTTTTATTTGTTTTGTTGTTTCTGCATTCACACTACAAGCTGTGTTATTTGTTCTTGAGGAAGACATTTTTTTAGCATAGCGCGCGGTGACGTGCGTGCGTGAGCGCGTGTGGCAACCAACTGGCTAGCTTGAGTCCCGCCGGCGGGAAGCGAGTCGTAGGTATAAATCCGAGCTCGCGCGGAGAGTTCCATAGGCCTGACTATAGCCCAAGCCCTCACGCGCATAAGAGGCCTGTGCCTAGCAGTAGGACGTATGCTTAGGGAGATTTTTATTACTAGGTAATTTGAAAACGAACGTATTTGATGACTGTATAGATATGACTTACATACCTATTAAAAAGGGCTATACGTGGCTAGTATTTATTACCGTTATGATAAACCTAGCTTTATATGACATATGTACACTAACGCTCATAACTCTTCTAACTAACTAACGGTCTCTTCTACTAACAATAGAATAAGTCACAAATGTAAACATTAAATTAAGTAAGAGTTGAGCGCGGCGCGTTTATAGTATATGTGTAACTGTGTAACTATTTATATGAAAAAAAAAAACTATTTAGCCACTCGTAATTTGTTCCATACAATTGTATACAAAATCGACTTTCAGAATTATACCGCTAAGTCGAAGTCGGGTAACAGTTTTTTGTGCAGTTTACTTTTTTAATTTAACAGATATATCGAACTTGATAATAATGTGCAGAAAATTCGTGTACATTGCCTATTTACCAAATGGCAAGCGTAAAAAAATCGATAAATCGTTTTCCAGTACAAAATCGTTTTATTTTGTACGAACCAGTACATGAGGGTTTTTTAAAACGTTGCATAAAGTAAACTCAAAATTTTAAAGGATGCCTTTGGCAACAATTTGAGGCTCAATATATTTACCCAAATAAAAATTCAATCCAACATGTAAGAGAGTCATTTGCCTGCGATCGAACAGTATGATTTTGAAAATAATTTTTGTATACAATTGTATGGTGAAAATTGCGGGTGCCTAATTACTTCTGAGCGGTACCTACTCGACCAAGTCATAGCTAGTTCATAAAACCTAAAGGAAGTTGCAGGTCCTGGCTAATGGACATGCCCAGGAAACACGTCACGACTGTCACGAGTGTTGCAACGCCTTTGGACTCGCCTGATTACACAATTCAAATATCAATTCCATTTAATTTACATTCCTATTGTAGCTTCTTTAAGTGTAAGATGAATTTAAAGCATGTATAACAGTTTTTATGTAATGTGAAGACCTTTATGCCATAAATTACACCTGCTCAGCTGTTTGACATGTTAGCTCATAACGGTGTAAAGGTTTGCCCACACTGGTGCTCATAACAACTAACGTTATGCACCGTAAACGTAGTGACGCCACTGAAAATATGCAAGCAATAACCGCAACAACTGATTAAATACAATGGCGTTCTTATGGACGCGACCACTGCGGTTAACGCAGAATGTCGTAACTGCATCTGTCGTGTGACTCATGTGTCACGTGTCTTATTAAACATTCCAATTAGAGAGAAATTTTATTTAATAACAAAACTTCCGTGAGACACAGACATATTAAATATATTAATAACGGGTCACTCACACATGTTTCACTCCGTACCGAGGAGGAGGAGGTACTTAAAATACGTGAGTGACCCGTTATTAATATAATTAAATTTTATTTAGTAAAGTTAGTTGTACTACACTTATTTTTAAAATTTGTTTGTACTCTTATGTCTCAAGGTTTTTATTTCCGTTCCGTTACCATTTTTACACGACTGCCCAAAAAAAGGAGTGTATTGTTTTCAGGGTTCATGTTTGTATGTGAGTTTCTTTATTCCACCATAACTTCTAAATGCCTTAACCGATTTAGATGTATGATATATCATTAGAAGCCTTACGTCATCCCGGGAGACACAGGCTATACGACGTCATAATAAAAGCAACATGGCGGACGTAATACACAATAACGCGCGACATTTGGAAAAAAAAAACTTGCAATTTTATCGAGTGGGGTATCAAAATGAAGAGCTTTGAGAGACGATTAAAATTCTGCAGTCGTGTTTTTAATTTTTTAATTAATTTATTATAATTCATAGACTTTGAATGTCGGTAACGGAATGAAAATAAAAGCCTTGAGACACGTTTTTTTCTCCTATTAGAATCAAAAGAGTTCGTGTTTCTGAGTAGAAATAACATAAAAATTCCCATATTTGAAAAAGAAACAGAAGAAAAATACGCAATACACAATTGCACACAATTAAGAAAATTAAGCGTCATGTGATTTGTCAAAATATAATAATAATAGCGACCCGCCCCGGCTTCGCACGGATAGTTCAACGAATTTACACAAAACCTTTACAAATTATACATATATACCTTCCTCTTGAATCACTCTATCTACTAAAAAAACCGCATGAAAATCCGTTGCGTAGTTTAATAGATCTAAGCATACATAAGGACAGACGGACAGACAGCGGAAAGCGACTTTGTTTTATACTAGTGATTTCATGAACGTTTCTTGCCCTCCCGTGTGGACAGTACGCGATAAAGGAGTCGCATCACTGCGATTACGGTGCTTATTTGGAGCATTGGTGTGGCCGAACCTTTAGTCTAAAGTAGGGTAATAGTTTTCTACTAGAACGATGATTTGTAGTCTCAGTAGTCTGTCCATTGTTCGAAATGCAAATATGTGCCATTCTCAATCAAAAGGGTACTTATTTTCGGTTGTCAATAAGGCGCTATTTCCATATAGCTTCAATTTGAAATCAACCTTATTGACAAGCGACAATGTGGTACCTTTTGGTTGAAAATGTCACATATAATTGAAATTGATGACAAACGAGGTTTCTTGTTATGACGAAAATATAAATTGTTTTATATTGTTTTATTAGTTAACTTGAATGACAACAATACATTGTTGTGATATTTTTTTTGGTTAGTAAGCAGTCAAAATACCACATTTGTTTTATAAGCAGTAAACCTCCTGATGGTATAGTCTGCATCTTTTCGAATGATTTTTTCGCCAAAGACCCTAATCTGTTAAACAAAAGCCTTTGTTCCTTTTGTGCGTGCGCGTGCCCATTGATGATGAGCGCATGCCACTCGCTGATAGACAATGGTCACGCGCTCACCAACAATGGGCACGCTCGCGATTAGGGTCTGGCGAAATAATCATCTTTATACAGGCACGATAACTTAACGCCATTAAGGGTCGGTTGCACCAAACTGTTTGTCATCGTTAAAGAGTTCGCTAAATTTTATTGTATGGAAAGTTTCATAAAAAACCGCCGCGGCGCGCCGGGTGACGTTGATCAGTCCTTTAAGTGCGGATGTGCAACTGGCACTAAGTATTCAAAGTGTAAGGGTAAGTATGGGCAAGACGAGTACCTCCGGCAAGATGTCCGACGACGCCCGGGTACCCGGCGCACGTGAAGTTGCCGTAATCTTCGTAAATGCCGAACTTGAGACCCTTGCTGTGTACCTGCAATAGATTTTTTCTCGTTAGTCATGGTATACCTGGGTTACTTAACTCTTCGTTGAGGCAATTATTTGTGCGATATTTTAATATATATACAGGTTGGCCAAAAAATATGTGCATTTCCGTTGCCAGTGAGGTTTTGGGATTATACTGAGCAACTTTTACTACGGGACCAACCCCGAAATCGCGAAAAAAATTTTGGCTATTTCATATATTTTGGCTGGTCCATTTTCTATGGGCGGGTAAAATTTTTTTCGCGATGTCGCGGTTGGTCTCATAGTAAAAGTTGCACATATTTTTGGCCATCCTGTATAGACTATAACTGTAATAAGAGTTTCCTACCAGTCATATAAAAGTAGTGTACTCATTATGAAATATCTAAACATTTTATTACTATGAAATTAGAATAACTAATACACCGCACTTTAGTAGCCATTTTGCGGGCACGTCAGTAAAGGTTGCAAATAAATTAATACATATTCTATACAAATACTAAATACAAATACCATATTCTGACAGCTCGAAAATGTGCTGATTTATGTGCAAACGTTACTAACTAGCGTGGAACTATGTAATAAGAAATGCAACCTGTGACGTCACAATCAAGTTACCTCCTTTTAGTTATTACTGATATTTAGCCCTCATAAAAATCTAAAACTTAAATTGGAAGAAACTCGTAATAAATATCGTAAAATACGACAAAATTTATTGTTTTAAGAAAACCGCAAACGACTTCGCAATTAACATACAAATATCCCTAGTTTTTTTTTTCTTATTTCCTGGTCTTTTAATAAAACAATCTTATTAGAACAATTACAACAAAAATTCGAAAAAAAAAACAAAACTAATCATAATATTTATCAGTACGGTTTTTACTCACTATTATTTTTAGTCGCTTTTGGCGACATGTTTCGGATTCTTTGGGAATCCATCCTCAGGCACGTGTCCGCGGCGGTTGTACGTCGTGCACTGCCCGCGCCGCCCGCCTCGTCGCTCGAAACCAAAGAATCCGAAACATGTCGCCAAAAGCGACTAAAAATAATAGTGAGTAAAAACCGTACTGATAAATATTTTGAAATATGTCTCACGATAGTTTAAGTGCGAAAACTAATCATAGTATGTAAAACTATGGTAATAATCTCGTAATCTAAATAAGCAACATGATAATGAAAATGATGGAACGAGGCTACAATTATGAAGTAATTACTTAACTATTGTTCATTGTAATGAAACACATTGGACATTGCGATATCTCGTTTAGCAAAACTAACAGTGGCGGTGTCAGATTTATTTGTAACGTAAGCTTAAGCTAATTTGGCTATTTATCCGACTACGACAAAACCAAAATGAAGGAGGAATATGCGAAAATATCAAACAATGGAGTGGCCGGCCTGCCGGGACTAAATAGTAAATTTCGATGCTAGTGCGGAAAGTATGTCATCCGGCTCGTGGCAAGACTCGGGACGAGTGAAGACTGACATTTCCGCACTTGTATCGAACGACGTTTTTAATACAGTTGCGAAAAAATAAGAAAAACAACAAGTAAGGAATTCGAAACATTTATATTATAATTCTGTGACATCATTGACATTGACATTATGAAGAGGTGTTTTTTTAGCTGGGTGTTATTATTATTGAACCCACGTCAATAAAAGTTTTTTTTTAATGCATGTTCTATAAGACAGAATCAAATGTAAATATAAAACATTGTACTATTATTACCCAAATATCGTTAATTACGATTATTTGTGTATCGTACATTTATAAAAACTATCGAATGTTGCCTTTGGCAACTTAAAGCAGAAAGAAAAAACGCCTCTTCTTTGACAGGCGTTCCGTTCCATTCAGACAACTTATTAATAACGGTTTTTCAATATTCAATATATAAAAAAAAATAGACGTGTTATAATGATGAAGAGGTAAGTAATAAAATATATAATATGTATATTTTTCGTATTCTTACATTAATAGTAGGTTTTTATGTTGATTGCGACGTTTAAAAGAAACTAATATTAACACTCATCAATAAGTAGTCATGAATTGGAACAAGAATAAATTTAAAAAAAATGGAAAAGTAAAAAGCACTAGTTCGCGAAAACCAATTTTCCGCACGCTAAACAGCTACGTAAAGTAGCACTTTTTGAGCAACTATATTAAAAATGTGTTTTTCTTAATCCATGCAGCCTAAAAATGGGGAAATTCATAAATTCTCAGTCAGCAATAAACAGAAAGTATGTATGTATGTATGTATAAACTCTTTATTGTACAAAGACATAGAACACAAATATGGCACAGAAATAGGCAGTACAAAGGCGAACTTATCCCTTTAAGGGATTTCTTCCAGTTAACCTTTGAGTAGATGAGAATTGAAAGTGACGGAGATCGTAACAAATCTTTGTTGCCAGAGAAATAAGGATGTTTTCCAATATATTTGGCCACTTTACTCGTCACTATCTGCTTGATGCTTACTGTACCTACTTATTATATTCACTCTTTTAAAATTGATCCATCATTGTATTTAACTATCGCGATCACTGTAACCTTTTTGCCTGTCAGAAAAAATGTAACCGCAAATTTATGAGCAGACAATCAGATCTGCTCATTGTCCGCCATTCTGTTACAAGACGCCCGGCAAAAACGGTATCTATGATCGTAACGATAATTTAAAGTCAATCACTTCTGGTGTAATAAGTTAAAAGTCAAGGGTATTGACAACAATGGAAAAAGCATTGTCCGTTAATAGTGCAATTATTGGTTATATTTTTGCTGTACTTACAAAAGTAATAGTTATGGCATTGATCTTGAAGCAAAGATCAAACACGATAAAATAGTAGATTCTTAACCAAGGGATCAAAGGCACCCATTTCTGTCGAGGTAGTTTGGCGCTCGAACGCAGTGAGAGCGCCAACAGTTCGAGACTGTAATGGTGCACTTTTCATTTCGAATACGAGGAACGTATGATACATGTGCATTAAAAAAATACGGCTAAATTAATTGGTAAAAATAACTTTATTTATGGAATGGGGAGTTAATTGTCAGAATGGAAATTGTATAACAAATCCATTTTAAAGCAAATTTCAATTGTATATCTTAAAAAAATGAAAAAAATTGTACTTGGAAAGTTAAATGCTCTAGTGTAAAAACGTATCACTTTCTGCACTGTTTTTAGCACAACAATGACCCTATTTCAGAACATGAGATGCAGTAAGACTTGAAACAAATCGTTTCTGGATTAAATACGATTGTTTTGTTTCAGATAGGTGTTCAAAACATACAAGGTCATTCTCAAGGTAAAACCGGTTAACCGTGTGAGGAAAGTTTAATAACTTTTTAACTATTAATGTAAAATGGGAGTAATCTGTAGAATATACAGTTGCGGAAAGTTTAAAAAAAAAAGTTCTCAAACTTCAAAAGAAAATTAAGCACTTTTAGTTTGGAAACGAAAAATTTCGATCCCCAATATCCCCAAACACATGAGGAAATTGAGAAAGTTTTCAATAAGGAAATTTCGCAATTTTGGACAGTTTCTGACTACCATCATTAGTAAAATAATAAATATCATAATAGTAAACCATCATGATCTTTGCAAAATAAAATAAACATGTCTAACTATTAATTATATAGTTACTCAAGAACAAAACAACAATACAATTATTACGCATCTGTAACGACTGTAACACCCAAATAGTTTGGAAACACAAATCACCGATTCGAATCATCAAGGCTCGTGGTTTCGCGAATTGCAAAATAATGTATAATGATATAGATATGACGAGGTTGATGTATCAATTTAATAGTAAAAGTTGTTTGACGAACGAGCGAGCCACCTCCAAATGTACTTTCGCCATCATTATTTAATGCCGGCTGTATACACTCGTCGAGAGCCTCTCGCCGAGAGTCTCGGCACCGCTCTGACCCTCTAGCATAACTTGCGTTCTGTCAGTCAGTGTTTCTCTCTCGACACCCTTTTGGGAGGGTGTGAGGGGGCTTTTCCGCATCCCTGCTGTGGAGCCTGAGTAGTGTCGCACCCTACCTTGTGGGGTGGTCGTTCGCTTTGCGTTCTGAGCAGGGACCGGCCCGCTATCCCTTATCGGGGTTTTATAAGGGTATTGCATAAGGCTTAACCATACCCTTTGCCAGACGAAACCCTTTGTTTTGGTTTTAAAAACCCTTATATAAAGCTACCACATTTGAGTAATCGGTAGCCCAAATACCCTTACAAAACCCTTATCATCCGCTCACCAACACCTTGCATATTGTTTATAAGGGTTAGCCTTATAAAGGGCTTCCCTTTTAGCATATAAGCGTGCTAATTTAAGTCGTCTACCTTGTTCATAAAGCACACATTATTTCGAATCCGAGCGATCGTCGGCGGCGTTCTTTGACTAGGCACGTATTTTCTTTCCTTTTCATACACTACCGTAGATATATACTAATCCTGTCTCTTTCACGCAAAGGGAAACCTTTATAAAAAGCGCTTAAAGATAAGGGTAACCCTTATTAAGAGCTAGCCTTATTTTTGGTTAGCTTTTCGGTAAGGGTTACTCAAAGGTAAGGGTATGAATGGGCTTGCAGTTCAAAAGGGAAAGTCTTTCAATGTGTTAGGCGTGTTTAAGTGTCGCCCATTGAAAGGGTTTTATCGCGGAAAGGGTTGTCCGGTCCCTGGTTCTGAGCGACTCCATCCACACCGTTTTACCGTTCGCAAAATTTTATTGTATGGAAAGTTTTATAGTTCTCTGCTGCTTGACGTTAATCAGTCTGTTAATTATGGTTGGTGCAACTGGCCCTAAGTATGTCGTCGTGCGCGAGAACGCAAGTCATGCTAGAGGGTCTGATCCAATCGGAGAAGCGCGAGACGAGATGAGGAAGAGCGAGACGAGAAGGGAGTATGTACACACTCGTTCTCGGCCTGAGCTGTCTCGGGGTGTCTCGACGAGTGTGTACAGCCGGCATGAGATTGATAAAGGAGATTTATGATTCCAATTAAAGTAAATACATTTTTATTCAAAAATGATTTTATTTTTCGCCTGCACGAGATGACGAATGAAACAATTAAATGCAGTATTTGCTCTATTAAGCAACGTATTTCGAAGAGAGTAAATATATAGAATATGTATGCGATCGTGAATTTTTATTTCGTTCACTTTATTCAGATTTTACATGACTGTAACAACTAGCGGGATTTTATTACCATATCGTCAAGTCATCCAGTGACAATTAAAGCTTATACCTATATACTAATTGACTTATTGTCCTATGTCCCCTAGGTGGGGCAGAAGGCGTCCACAGTGCGCCGCCATCTGGATCGGTCTTGAGCTTTGTGCTTGACTTCCCTCCAAGTCTTCCCAATAGCCTTCGCCTCTGCAATAATAGTCCGGCGCCAGGTCTGCTTTGGACGGCAACGTTTCCTCTTTCCTTGGGGATTCCAGTCTAGGGCTTGCCTCGGTATGTGTTCAGGATCCCTTCGGTTTGTGTGAATTAGTTGAACTATCCGTGCGAAGCCATTGCTGAATATCGGTGAAACTGTCCTCCTGACGGCCCGCGTCCTACACATAGTACATGGGCCCCATTTAACTTTTGACTTTTTGTCAATTTGACAGAGTACAATTTTGAAACTCACTCGTCAGGAGGTTATACAAACATTATTAAAACATACTCTAAGAGCAGCACTCCTGATATACAAACGAAAACATAAATTGGAGTATGTTTAGTCAGCAAAATTATTATCTGCATGGGTGCTCATAAGCTAATAGTTTTGTTGACTGTACATGCTATAATAAAAATGATTTTCATGATATTTGCCAGTAACTCAATG
Source organism: Cydia strobilella (assembly GCF_947568885.1). Classification (NCBI taxonomy): domain Eukaryota; kingdom Metazoa; phylum Arthropoda; class Insecta; order Lepidoptera; family Tortricidae; genus Cydia; species Cydia strobilella. Next base: position 15,584,346 of record NC_086054.1, read on the forward strand.
ACCCACATATACATAAGTAGCATCTGATGAAACTGCATCAACATTGCACCATAATGAGTGTTGCAATGTTCGATATATAATTCTGTGCCGAATCGAGCATCGGAGAATCGGCGAGTCGGGTTCATTTAAATGCCTATCATCGGGCACTAGCCGAAAGGGTAGCAGTGTTATTGTAAAGCTGGGTTCACATTATACTAATACTAATACTATTCATTCATTCATTCATTCATTATTAAACATAGATACTGACATTGATATCGTAGTCATGGCTGAGACCATGGAGGACCTCAGTGCGATGCTCGCTGATCTCAGCAGAGTATCTGAACGACTTGGTCTGAAAATGAACATGGACAAGACGAAGATCATGTCTAACGTCCATGTTGTGCCAACTCCCGTATTAATCGGAGGCTCTGCGCTCGAAGTTGTTGACGATTATGTATACCTAGGACAAACAGTCCAGTTAGGTAGGTCCAACTTCGAGAAAGAGGTCACTCGTCGAATCCGACTCGGTTGGGCAGCGATCGGGAAGCTCCACAGTATCTTTTCGTCCAAATTGCCGCAGTGTCTTAAGTCAAAAGCCTTTGACCAGTGTGTGTTGCCAGTGATGACATACGGATCTGAGACGTGGGCGCTAACGATGGGCTTCATAAGAAGGCTCAAGGTCACGCAAAGGGCAATGGAGAGAGCTATGCTCGGGGTTTCTCTGCGTGATAGAATCAGAAATGATGATATCCGCAGTAGAACTAGGGTCACCAACATATCTAGCAGAATTGCAAACCTTAAGTGGTAGTGGGCGGGGCACATTGCTCGCAGAACTGATGGCCGGTGGGGCCGGAAGGTTCTGGAGTGGCGTCCGCGTACCGGAAGACGAACTGCCGGTAGGCCTCCAACGAGGTGGAGCGACGACCTGGTGAAGGTCGCGGGAATTCGGTGGATGCGAGCGGCACAGGATCGGTCGGAGTGGCGAGCCTTGGGGGAGGCCTATGTCCAGCAGTGGACGTCTATCGGCTGACATGATGATGATGATGACTGACATTTATCGTGACTTTTTGTTGGTTACATTATGTAACCATAGTTTGTCAGAGCACTGTCTCATTTCAAACATAGACAGAGAGAAGGATCTTTGTCTTACACTAGTACTAGCACCCAAAAGAAAAGGATGAGTATAGTTTTTTTTTGTTCTTATTTACTGACAATTTGGTTTGATCAAATAGAATTGAAAAGTACTAAACGCAAAGTAATCGCATTTAATACACGCCAACATTAGGTACTTTAATAAAAATATAAAACATGAAATTCAACTTCAAATAAAAATCAAAATAGGCCATCAAATTGCTAATAAATGATTGTTATAGCATGTTGAAATGAAATTAAAATCTTTATTTTGATGGCCTATTTTGACTTTCATTTTGTTTATAATCTTTTTGACGCCGTGTCAAACACAAAAGCTGTCACTCAGACTGAAGACAAAACTAAAGTTGAACTTTATGCATATGCGCGTAGGCACAGATTATATAATAGTTCTGCGTAGGTCTATGTTGCTCTGTGGCCAGTGATGGATTTGGATGGCACAGAATAAGTAATATTATTATCATACAGAACGGCCACGCACCGCCCCGCCCCAACTCGAGTTACCTCGCCCGGCGACAGAAATCTGGCGGACTTCTGGCGTGCTCTCAGTACTATGTTTAAGCAACTTACTCACACTATGACGCATGACGCGTGCCGTTAACACATAGAAACGCGTGTGATTTTTGATGTATAGCGTGTCCGCCCTGTGCCTATGGTGCGGATATATCCGTCATTGGCGTCAAAAAGGTAAATAATGAGAAAAGTGTCAGAGGGATCCCTAACACCTGTGTGTACCAGCCTTACAGCTCGAACCGCGTCGTGCGCGTGCGACGGTTGCGCCAACTCGTGGGAACGCGCGTTTCGAAACACTGTGCAATGTAATGATAACTAATAGCTTCCTGCATCTTCCTTGACGTAGGCCTATATGTCAATCATGCAGAAATAGGGCGGTTTTGTTTCATTTACTTAACTTAAGACGATAGTGGCCCACCGCTTCGCTATACAAACGTATGGAGAAGCGGTCATGTGATTTCGTCCTCTTTTCTCTTATTGCACATATTAAACAGATTGGAATAATGCAAAATACAAATAGATCTAATTGTATAATTAGAGAATAGAAATAATAGAAATTGTTGTATATAATATGTGTAAAGATTATATCCATCAGACTCTTAACTATCTAGGCTGAGCCTGTATCTGGAAAGTCTGCGAAAGCCATTGACAACAATTTTAACAGTTACACACGGATATCATAAGATCATGACATGATTTAGAGAAGAGCGATTCCCAATTCTTAACAAGGCGATGGAGATTTTTATTTATTTCTTAAACAGGCGGTTCTGCTGAGTTGAAAATATAAAAATGTTTGGAAACAGGTTTGAAGTTTTTTACGTTTTTAAAATTTTCATAAAAGGGAGGATAATTATTCTTTATGTGTACGTTTATTAATGTATGTGGGTTTGTGTCTAAAATAGCGTCCATACATATACTATGATTTTAAAGAAAATTCATGTAATAAAATCAAGACAGCCTACTCACAGGGGTTAATGTAATAGCGGTTCTTTATTAACTTTTCCAATGCTTGATAGCTAAGACAGTTGAAACCAATATATTGCTGGTTCTTCGTTTCAGAAACTGATAATTTTTACTAAACTTTACTTTATATAGCTGGCTTATTTCAGAAAATTGCCGACCAAAATAAGATCATGCGTAAACGCGTTCATTGTCCCATTATCATCTCAAGTATACTTCGCACTTAACTTGCGTAGCACGTTCGTGGGAACCAATCTTACAAGGTCCGCAGATATATCACGAGATACCTAACTATGTTTCACTTATTCTTATTGTTAAACAGCCATTGTTGGCTGTTCACAGCGCTGTAAGGGCTGTTTCAACACTGATTGTAATCAGGCGAAAAAATGGTCATTGTAAATTGAGTTACATTGTTGAGATAGGAATTAGGTCCTTTTTGTGGTCCATAGTTTAGTCCCTGAACGGCTGCGGCGATTGTTTCGCAAGCAGTTGTCAGAAGAGATGTACCTGATAATCGTGATACACAAGTAAGTAGAGTTAAACCTAGATAACTCTGCAACGATGTTGATGGCATAGACTGTGCAAGGATTATTTACTTATAGGTCATAATGTCATATAAGTTTGACGTTTAAAATAACACTTCCACAGTCTAGGCTATCAAAATCGCTGCAGACTTATCTTGGTCTAACTCTAGTTGCCTTTGAAGTTTTAATTCTGTTTTGCATCCCGTTGTCAATTAAAAACTCTTCGACATCAAGAAATATGGCTTTTTTAATTGTTTGTTCAGTATTTTTAGACTCAATACAACAAAATATTTCGATAGTATGGGTACATTTTAGGCCGTTCTTCTGTAGGTTAAAAATGGCCTAATATGTACCTACCTAACTACTACTGATGAGAAGCTTCATCAAACCAGTGAGATGAGCGGCTGAGCGCTCACCTCACTTGACTTCTATTCTGCAATGTCTTCTATTCTGAAGACATTGCAGAATAAATACGGACGGTGAATCTGACCCACCGTGATACAGTTCACACTAGTACGGGGGTCAGATGACACTTACTTGCTTGTTGCTTTTGTACCATACACATGTAGTTACTATATTGAAACACGTTTCAATGTTAAGGTCCAACGTGGCTGTTCCTATGTCACATCCACAATAGTCATACCTACCTATCTGTATCAATGGTCTGATATTCACAAATTCTCATACCAGTGTTATAAGTATAACCAACATATAGTAGGTATACCCCGATCTCTGCTCTATATAGCTCAAATATTACTGGACAAATCACACTAGAGTTCAATGTTTTTAGAATATGCCGTGACGAATGAAACTCATCAGGCGAGAAGCTATTCATTGTATACATACTTCCCATTAAGTCCTGTAACATTATATTCAGAAATAGGCGTATTGTCCAAATAGTTCAATGTTAATCATTCAATAGATCTCGACTACATCCATGTGGAAATGAGTCTTGTTACAAATAAATTAGGTTAAAAATTTACTGATACGGTAGTTAAGTAGCTTTTAAAAGTTAGCTACTCTTTAGTGGTATTGAAATTTGAATAGCTAATTGTAATATCAAAGAAGAAAAAATTCGATGCGTGTTCGTTGTTAGGTTATTTCACGCATAATTATAATAAAATTGAATACTATGACGTCTATGACTATTATTACATTTGTGACACACACACACGTGAAATTGATGAAAAAATTACGTTGATTTATGTATGATTTCTGTATGAAACAAAGTTTCTCTATTAATTTAGCGCAAACGAATATTCGAAAGTAGATAAATGAGCAAATATTTGTGTAGTAATAGTGTGTAGTGCCTTAATTAAAGCCGATTGAATTTTGTATGAAAATCGAACCACCTTAAGATGGTTGGTTTCAGCGCGAACTCAACGAGGTATGTCTCTTTTAGCTTCTATACCACAGAAAAACAAAAGGTAAAGGCAGTAAATAAATCCTTTTCACTTTACTAATATTACCTACCTACTTACAAATAACAACTCTATCTGTCTCTCAATTTAACGTTTATCGGTTGCATAAAATATCTATTACAATTACAGTTTTTTTTATATTATCAATTAAATAGGTCAGGGGGACGATGCGTAAGAGCATTCCCACACCGAAAAAAAAGGGCCATGGACCTTTGTCTAATTAATTGAAAACAAATCTCAAAAATTGTATTCTGGTATTTAAGAACAAAGGCAATATAGGCTTCTCATAGGTAATTATGATGACATAATTGTGACAAAACCTACATTTACAAGATTATAAATCCAAGTATGATCTAGTAACTATACTTCGTTTGTTTTAGCATTAGAAATAGCTATTTATGCATCAAGTGCGGAAATCATCTTTACGCACGTGTATCATACAATGTTTTACTATGCATTGTGCGAGTACCTAAATAAAAAAATTATATCATGGCAAATAAGTTTAATTATTAAAAGGAGTGTTTTAAATCGACACGAGTTGCGAATTACCTATTCGCACGTGTATCGTACAACGTTTTACAGTACATATGGCCCTTTAAACTTTCGACATATGCACGAAGTGCTCTTTTACAGCACCATATGTACTGTAAAAAAATTGAAAACAGAAAGCACTAGTGCGGAAAAGTAGTACTTTCCGCATGATATGGCTCCGTAGGTAACGCACTTTTCGAGCACATGCATTGTAAAAGGGTAAACAATCTTGACGTGTATTTTTATCGAAAAACAGTTAAAAAAATATTACTCAACTATAACTTATGAAACCAAAAGAATGTAAATTATCATATACTTATGCTATATAATTGTTACATATTTGCTGTGACTTATTTTTCAAGTGTTTTCATTAAAAAGCCATGTCAATCAAACAAATGACAAGTAGGTATAGTCTTCTACAATATTTTTAAGCCGATGTCAATCCGTTAGAATTCGTTCCATATCAATAGCTCTATCAAGGTCACAGTACGAGTCTAAAATCTGGGCCAAGTGTACCGACTGTTTACACAAAATGACGAAACATAAAGAAAATTCACACGACTTACGTCCTTTTGTAAAAATACACAAATCGACCGATAAGGAAAAGATCACTGTGTCATTTTGTTTACTCGTATTTCATCTATAATAAAATATTATCTACAACTCTATTAGTTAAGACATAAGGTAGAGTTTAACATAAAAGCGGTAATTAAATACGAGGTTGTCAAATAAATGGATTGCATTATGCATTAAGGCATGACAGGTTAATTACCATTGATAATTAATTGCATGGTCGTCAGGTTAATAAAGTAAATAGTACGAGTAAAGTGATAGTAAAACTAATGCGAATTAACCTTTCTTTTTATTGAAATGTTGCATACGGAAGGTTATTATTATTATTACGAGCCTATTGTGTCCCACTGCTGGGCAAAGGCCTCCCCCCTCTTCTTCCACTCCTCCCGGTTTTGAGCTACATCTGACCAGTCGCTCAAAAAGGAGTCCAAGTTATCCCGCCATCGCCGACGAGGTCTGCCGGATCCCCGGTTTGACTCATGGGGCACCCACTCTGTGGTTATTTTGGCCCACAAGTCATTCGGCATGCGGCAGACATGACCAGCCCAGTCCCACTTTAACTTGTCCGCTTTCCGAGCTACATCTATTATTTGGGTTTTAGAATACGGAAGGTTAAATGAAAAATATTACAAAGACGAAAAAAATTAAGAGATATAATTTATCGCGCGCAGACGTATTTGCTTAATAAAAAAATGGTTCGAAGAGATTATATATATGATAGTATAAAAATTCGTAAGTTAATTCATAATATCAGTCGTAAAAATACATCGTTTTACTGAAAACCGTTTAAAAGCTTGTTTTAAATTGCATTGTTTCTATATCCAGAATCTAAAAACATTGGTGTTTTTGGGTGATTATATTAAATGCAAAAATTTCGCTTCATTGTCTTTAACTTTTAGGAATAAAGAGACAAATTTAGTTTTTCTGCGTGTGTATGACCCAACTAATTACATATTTAAGCTTCTTTTAAACGAGTTCCTGGGTGTTTTCAAGACCGAATACATAAAAATAGATCACTAAAGTATCAAAACAAACACTACCGTTTCAGCTACATCTCAAGAAGCTCGCTGGCCTTGTGGCCTTGTACGTGATTCTTGAAATAGAACCAAACGGCAGATGAAAGTGTATGTAATCCGATTAAAGGATCCAGTGACCCTTGAAACGTGACTAGGGTTTGAATTAGTAAGTTTACCCACGGTTTGTATTAAGGAGAAAATAAAACTGTGTTCTCTTATCCTTCTGACTATATCAATCAAGGGTATCGATATTTGCTACTTTAAATATAAGTCCGTCAAATTGACAAAAAAAACCGGCCAACTGCGAGTCGGACTCGCACACCGAGGGTTCCGTATTTTTTTGTATTTGTTGTTATAGCGGCAATAGAAATACATCATCTGTGAAAATTCAACTGTCTAGCTATCACGGTTCATGAGATACAGCCTGGTGATAGACAGACAGACGGACAGAAGGAAAGACGGACAGCGGAGTCTTAGTAATAGGGTCCCGTTTTTACCCTTTGGGTACGGAACCCTAAAAAGTCAACAACAATCATTGGGGAGAGGATACTGACGCATATTACCTACTGCTAGCGAGATGTATGTAGGTAGGTATATCACCTACCAACTAGACTAGATGGTCTGACCAAGTTAAGAAGACCACCTCAGGCAAACTCCATCAAACGGTGAGGGAAACAAATTACAGGAGCTTCAAAACCAAGTGGTCACGATCCTCAGTAATGAGGGATAGACAAAGAAGATTTTACCTGACTACTGGAAAGGGTATGATTAAAGGATTTGCCACACTGGATGCGTTCTGCGCACAGCGGTCAGGTCAAACCCGCACTATGTATGAAGTATGAACAACATTGACAGCAACCTTTGAAGTTGAAGTTTGACCTGACCGCTGCCCGCAGAACGCATCCAGTTTTTTTTTTTTTTGAACCTGACTTGAGCTCTATTGCACTAGGGCAATTAGAGCGGTAGGACTGTGTGGGGGGATGGTAGCCTGGGGAAAATCCAGGCCCCTTTCGCATCACACGAGACGGAACGCATCCAGTGTGGCAAATCCTTTAAACAATTAACAGGTGATTTTTTAATGTATGACCATTAAAATGTTTAGAGTAAAATACTAATGCATGCTGTGTTCGCCTGTAATTGGTGGCGCAATCATAATTTAATAGTATGCAAGTGTTATTATGTTAGTCTATAAGTTGTTGTTGCCACTGTTGGTGGCCAGAAGGCGAAAAATCTCCTTATATGATCATAATTTTCTAAGAGACGTTGATATTCGTAGACGTGGAAAAAATATATGTAGTTCTTGATTATATTATCTTTAATAACACAGCTTCCGATACACGAATTATGACACTTCGCTCGATACAATTAATTCCCAAAGTAACCTCTAACTCGGACTTTTAATCAAACTTTACTCGGTTATTTTATTATTTATCATGTAACACTATAAACAAAGAAAGAAGAAAAAACAATATTTACTTAAATACTAGGTAATTTGACAGCTTTTGAATTTCGAAATTGTAAGGCAACGTTTTTAAAATAAATGGAAATCGACAAAATTCGATCAAAATTGACAATTAGCGGGCATTATCTTTCCCGTTCTTTCTTGCGAAATGTGACAGTGATAGCGGAAAACTGATGGAACGACCTTAATAACGATGTTATCTTCTCGTTGAATGAAACAAGGAAGTAATCGCAACAATCTACACGATAGTAGCAACTAAATTATGATTTGAAAAGTTCAAGACCAGACTTTGTTATTCATTCCGTTCATAAAATATTAAAATTCCAACAATCTTACTTTTATTTATAACGTAATCTACAAGTAGATACGAGTACTTAGCCACATTTCATTTTTGGTCTCAAGGTTTTTTATATAAACAACGAGTGGCATTGTCCTTTGAAAAACAAGATCAAAGTGATCAAGTTTTTGAGGAGTTGCAATTGGGCATGGCCGCCAAAATGGAAGGTCTTGTTTGTATACATTACATTTACAAATAAGTGATATTGTTACGTATTACTTAGTACCTATTGATGTGATTGTAGTACTGCTAATATTACGATGTAGGTACTCGTACAAAGGAATTTTATTTACATAAATCAAAATGGTTAATTATAAATACAAAAGTAATCGTTTCATCGCAATTTCTTAAAAAAAACACTGAAGTTCGCAAATTGCGGGCATTTTTCTCTTTTACTCCAATTAAGCTAACAAACTGGTTACTCCAGTTTGGCGCATTTATTGTACCTATTATGTAACAGTGTTATTGTTTTACATTAATAAATAAATTGGACCCGGGTATGTCCTTAAACTGCGTCCGGACCCGGATATGTTCTTAAACTACGTCCAAAAGAGAGGTATGGGCACTGTGAATGACATCTCGCTTTGTGTGGTAGGGCACAGGACAGCGGATGTCATTCCAGATCTAGAGCAGAGCCCAACTGGGGAAGTACCTCCACCTTACAGAAAACCGCAGCCAAATAACACTAGACCCTACTCATAGTGTTGTGTTCCTGCCGGTAAGTAAGGTTGCCAGAGCTCAACGAGGGAGAGGAGTGTTAGGGTCGGCAACGCGCGTGTATTATCTCCGGTGTTGCAGGCGTCCATAGGCTACGGTAACTGCTTACCATCAGGCGGGCCGTATGCTTGATTGGCACCGACGTGGTATTAAAAAAATTTAAATAAAACTATATGAAAACGGATTATATCGCGTATATTGAATTTATAAAACATCCCGACGTTTCGAACCCTTTTACAGCGTTTATTCAGCGTGCGTTTAATTTCATAACTATCGCGGTAACCGAAGACAATATTATGAATCAATGAATTAATAACAATAAGGTGTAATTAGTCTCTGTATTTTGAGTCCTATAAATAGGTGAGTTAGCGAAAATCAAGTAGGATAGTTTTTGATTAATTGTCAGTTCAATGCACAAAAAAGACAAAATAGATATCGTAAAAACATGAATAAAGACATTTGGTGAAGTGTCACAAACAAGAGCATGTGTTGTATATATGTCTGCGCAAAGTGACAAGATTTCATTGCTATTCAGTGTATTAAGTAATAAAAAAGTAATTAAATGATGATAATGCTTGAAAGTACATTAAGTTAAACGCAAGTTTGATTACTGCAGGAAATCTACTTTCGATTAATTTCATGCGTAGGTACCAACATCCTATTGTATCTATGTCAAAGAAATGAAAAGAAAACCAGGGGAAATGATTGAAAGTGATATTTAGGTCGACAATTCTAGAATCTAGAAACCTAACGACGAAACAAATACAATTGAAGGATGACTAAAGAAAGTTAGCCGCAGAAAACAATTTGCTTTACTTGAAGCGTAAACGCATAAAGCTAGTTTTGCACCGACTTTGCAGCGACAACAGAATAACTGCAATTTAAAAGATCCATCACACTGCAGTGTATACGCGTCTGTGTGGTCGGTCCTTAAGAGTAAGACAGACAGACAGCGGAGTCTTAGTAATAGGGCCCCGTTTTTACCCTTAAAGGGACCCACTGACTATCAGTCCGCCGGACGATATCGGCCTGTCAGTTAGAACAAAAATTTGACAGTTCCGAACAACTGACAGGCCGATATCGTCCGGCGGACTGATAGTCAGTGGGCCCCTTTAGGTACGGAACCCTAATAAAAACTAGAATTACTACATCGCTGCTAAATGTCGCCATGTAAAACCGGCCTTAGTAAACAATTTAGCTAAACACCATAATGCTTCGCTACATTGACTTAAAGAACATTGCCGCAATTTTTTCTCGCAATATCAGTGACCCGTATTCCGAAGTAGTAAAGTACAATTTGCACCGCTTAATTGCTCAGAGGCAAGGAAAGCAGGTTGCGTTTAGATATGGTAGCCAATGATGAGTGCTTGGGAAATTTGATCCTCATATTATGTTGGGTAAGGACGTCGTCCACTTAGGGGTACTTGCCCCACTAACTCGGGGTTAACCGGTTAAACCGTTAACCCAGTCACAGATATAGTACTACCGTCTACCGTACAGAAAGGAAACTTCCTACAAAACCGAAGTTTGACAGCGGTTCAGGGACGAATCATGCTATCCTTTTCTAATATACGGCACTATCCCTTTCGGCTATTTAGGGTTGTCAAAATTCAAGCCATTATCTTATCGTGGTCGTGCACGCAAAGGGACGTCAAGTTGTGCCAACCCAACCCTAATAATTACTCGGAGCAATGCTGAGCCGAACGGAGCCGAGTTTGCCCGAAGCAAGGAGTTTCGCACCCCTGACCCAGTGTCAAATTGTACTGGTTACCAAACTCCAGGTTTAACCGGTTAACCCCGGGTTAGTGAATGGTGCATTTGCAGCGGGGTGTACGTTAAATAGCAATATACGGATAGCATTCCGCAGTTCGTTGACTCTAACGTAAATTAGCAGATCAATAAGTTTTTTGCAATGAAATATGCTTTAAAAAAATTGGCTTGTGTTCGCAAAATCTATACATACCTAACTAACAAAAAAAGAACGAAACATGCGTTCTTCAGGGCACAACAAGATTATTATGTTTAAATTTAGCAAAAATAAAGCTAAAACCCTCTTACCCTTGACTTTACAACTAAAGTCATCGAGGTCAATTGCATACCATGATACCACAACTAAGTAACTATTCACGAAGCTCACCGATTCGCTACCGGTCAGCTAAGATCAAAGCACGATAAGAATCAACGGGTCAAAATATACTACAAGAGGAAGAGCCGTAGCCAAGATGAAAATTATTTATAGACTAACACTAACACCAATCGAAAACTACTACTATACTCCTACTGGCTCAGTGACCCAAAAAGGATCTTGCCCTCCGATACAGAGAGCGCCACTCTGCCCTATTCTGCGCCATTTTACGCCAGTTGGGTATTCCGAGGGCGGACAGGTATTTTAGGGCTTCGTCACTCCAGCGGTATCTGGGACGCCCAGACGGACGTTTTCCACCCGGGTGCCCCACATACGCTCTTCTCACAGCACGATCCTCTCCCATCCTCTCCAGGTGACCAAGCCAGCGGAGTCGTGTGGCTTTGATCTCGCCAATTATATTGGGCACCGCAACCAGCTCCTCTAGCTCCCTATTCTTCCTACGAATCGAAGGAATCGAAAACTAAATAAAAAAGTTAATCCCTGTATACCTATCGGGCGGGATGATAGATGCGACGAAAAGTCACGACATCGGAAGTCACGTTATCATTTCCATACATGATTTTAAATTAACTTGGCTGGGTCTCCAGACCACCTCATACTATACAAGATGGACAATGTTTGGACATAAACTACAGCTCATACAACATTACAATGTTGTAGTAGGTATAAAATTTTGTTGTATATAATTGTATAAAAATGCAACTTGATAGTGGCCTTTGTGATCTTAGGCTCTAGAGTCTAGAGAAATAAACGACTCGTACATCTCATGTCTGTAATTTATGACTACAAGTGTGTGTAGACGAGTACACAAATATTTTGTGAATAGGAATACGGGTGTGTCACTTACGGCAGAAGTATAATTTTCTGTATTTGGTCGTAACTGCAACATGTTGAGCGGCGTAAAGGCCAGAGGTAAGCTTAGTCAAAGTTCAACCCGGGTAATACAATCCGATCTACCTATTTAGATCCAATAATTATGCTATATGCATTCACTTGATAAGTATAGCGACCGTGGTTAGGCAAACGATGTAATCAATCATATTTCTTCCTTTTAAACGACCTAATTTGATCGTACATGGAGTCCTCGTTACGAGTGATGTGTCCAAAGAATTTGAGGATTCGCAGTTGCACAGTCGACGATAATCTCTCTTTGATATTGAGTCCTTTCAGAATCGAAGCGTTGGTACGGTGCGCAGTCCATGGGATTCTGAGCACACGTTTCCAACACCAAATTTTTGGATACACAGCACAAAAAATTAAGGAGCAGCCTTAGTCTAAGTAGCAACGTGTCTATGTGCAGTCCGCATCAATAGTGACGGCGAAAGTAGCCTAATTTGTACACATGCGTATCTCTATGGTAACAAAGATGTGTTACGATTACATTCGGTCATTTTGACCGTCTCTATCTATTTGAAGCTGACTATACAGACAAATTGACTTTATTAGTAACCATAAACTACATTATAAACCATTTATGCACTCCACTTTACTTCCAATACCGATGACTGATAAAGAAAGCGATATTAATCATTACAAATCACGGCATGAAAGTTTTTAATATGCATTTTAAACTCTGACGCGGAACTCGTTCATCGGAACAATGATCTTAAAAGCAAAATAAACTTTATGCCGACGATAAAAGGTTTATATTTAGAATATTGAATCTTGTTACTTATGATTTAATGTGTTTTGGTTGAGGAAGCTTCAGTTGAAATTCTGTGTTCCGTCATTGACTTTGAAAAGGAAAAATTGGGGCGTGATGATGGTGAAAATTAAAATTTATGGGAAGCGGTTTCTCAGTATTTTGCTGACCAGTGTGGCTACCATCAGTTTGGAACTGACATAAGCGCTATCGAGAACGTAACTTACTTTCTATGCATCTCCCTCGTACTCGCAAATTAGTGCGAGCGAGATGTATAGAAAGTAAATTACGTAGACGTTAGCGTATATGTTAGTTTTGACAGTCAGTAACTCATGGTAGGAGTACTAGTTAAAAAAAATGTTTTTAACCTGGATTTTAGTCAAAATTTGAAACAGGAAAAATGTCGCTGTCCTCCTGCCCTAGATTTAAAATTAATTGATTCAAGGATGGTTTGACTTTAATTAGTATGAATTTTAATGGCTTCCCGTAATATAATTAAAGCATCAAGCAAGCCAGCAAGCAAAAGACAAATACAAAAAAACAATTAGAAATTTAACCTTACACAGAAGACACAAATGTACAGAAAATACCTATTATGTGAATTGTCAACACAAAATTAAAATTCCTAACACCTTTTCCCAGACAAAAAAATTGAAAGACATGTCATCGGCACCCGCCAGGAAGTCAAATAATGGCATTGTTGAGTTGTATGTCTGTTCTATTCAAGTATCACTGTCAATAACCTGGTTGTGTTTACGTTGGTTAGCACTGCGAGTCGAATGCCGGGCAAAACAGTTTAGCTCGAAGGCCTCGGAATTTCGTGTGCGTGAAAATTTACCCTATAAATTAAAAATTACGTACAAATGTAATAAAAGTAGGGTACCCGTAACACCACGGGAAAGCTAAGACTATTAAGCAATTTACTTTAGTACCTAATGACAGTCTTAAAAAAAAATCTTCGATCTACGAAAAATTAAATAGCAATATATATAGTATTTGAACTGAAATTTGGACCTCCAGTCCAGTTTTCTATACAAAATATTAGTTAAAATGCGTCACAAAACTGGCAAAAAAGGACAAATTAAGAAAAAACTAAAACGGTCAAGTTATTTTTAAAGCGCTGAAACTTCTATTCTAGTACATTATTCATAAGTATATATTTATTAAGCCTAGCACTGATGAAACAAAACTATGTAAGTAAACGGATTATATCGCCAACTTCGCGAATAATGCATTTTTACATTCCGACATTTCGAACCCTTTACAGCGTTCGTGGTAAACGGATGACTCCCGTATCCGTATTCGCTTCAGTTCTTTCAAAAGTACGTATATGAAGTAACTGTCGCGGTTACCGAAGACAATATTAAGCCAAACACTGGTTCATTAAGCGTTAGTCTAGCTACCGTTTGGAACAGCACCCTGCACTGAGGTGTCAAGTGCCAATTTACATAAAATCTTCTCATTTATTAGCAGACAAAGTTTGTTCACCGCTTAATGCAAATATGTTTATTTTGATGCTGATTAGAGTTCATTAGACGGGTGAGATGCGTATAAGGTTTTTATTATACATATTTATACACGACTAGCTTCTGTCTGCGACTTTGTCTGCGTCGAATGATGATGATCATTGATAAATATTATCAACATAGGATAGTTTTACTTACCAAAAATAAGATTAAGCGCTAAAAACCTCCGCTCGTATAAACACTGATGTTAATGAAGAGAAATTTAGGGTGAATAGTTAATTTACCATTTAAAACTTTGAAGTTATAAATATTATCAACATAGTTATATTAGTCCACATTATTGCGAGTACCGTATGACATATTTAATCCGATCTCTGATTATAACAGCTATGTAGTATTTACAGATCGTTCTGATCTTACTGAATATTTTATAAATTGCCTCTATATTGTTAACTTAAATCTATTACCTACATAATGAGAGTAAAACAAAGGTACCACAAGCGAAATGGCCAATTGCCTGGAAAAGAACTTAAATAAATATGCCATTTTCAACCAAAAGGGTACTTATTGTCGCTTGTCAGTAAGGCGCTATTTCCATATAGCTTCAATTTGAAATCAGCCTTATCGACAAGCGACAATGTGGTACTTTTTGGTTGAAAACGTCACAAATCTCCCCTTAAACTACCATTTCACACCAATTAAGGCATAAGCAATATTGCAATGTAACACGAATGTAGATCAGTCGTTGAGCGTTAAAATATGTCATTACCAACTCGACAGATGATCTTGATGACCATTATTAATGACATATTATGTTCTGTTTATGCTCCAGATGACAGTTAATGCTTAATGGAGATAGACATATGGCTATAAACACAAGTAGATCACGCAGTTTTGCAGGTGTGTTTCTCGGCGTAAATACCAAACACGATACGATTATGCTTGACAGTGCAGTGCACAATGTATAGGTATAATTTGTGGTTATAATATGTCACGCAAAAGGACACTTTGTATCTCCTCCCGCGTCATCATCATTGGTCACAGCATCTTTACAGATGATAGTTGCAGCGACTAGAGGTATTTGAGGAGATGTCTACAGTCTACATCGACTGCGGTGACTGTAAAGACCAGATTTCATTTTCATCATGGTTATTTTTGTAAAAGATTTTTAGTATAATTTATTGCAAGAAAGATCAAAAACGAGGGAGACGAGGAAGTGGAAGACCACCTGTCACTTGGCTGACGACAGTCGAAAAAGACATGAAAGATGTTAATAGAGACGCTGAAATAGCCAAAAACCGTGTATTATGGAAGAAAAGGACAAGAAAGGCCGACCCCAAGTAAATGGGAAAAAGGTCAAGGAGGAAAAAGATAATAGTACACATTTATTTAACATTGGGTTGTTTGGTACTTAAATAATATGAATAAAAGGAATTATTTCACCCATTTTAAGGAACTGTTTGATATTTCAGCATTTCAGGCCTTAGTTATTTTGAGACAAGGACAAATAAAGGCAATGGCAATATGAAATTAAGGTGCAATAACACGTAAGAAACTGTAATAGATGTCATATATTAAAGAAAAAGTGACGAAGCCCTCCAGTGGTGAAGGCCGGATACGAACCGGCGTCTTTAGCTATCGCGGCTAACGCCATGAACCCCTAGGCCACCCCGCCACGGCGGTGCTCGTCCGAATTTCTCGACTATATGCCATCTTAGTAAGACTAGGCGTCTTTGACCAGCTCTAAGGGCAAGCAGTGCGCGCTTGCACCTCCTACACGAACTCCTTACGGATTTACGTTGTAGCGAGAGAGACTGGTGCTGCCATCTATGAAGCCCTCCAGTGGTGAAGGCCGGATCCGGCCTTCACCACTGGAGGGCTTCGTCACTTTTTCTTTAATATATGACATCTATTACAGTTTTTAATTTATATATAGTAGTGTGACTACTTAAAAAACACAAATCAAAATATTTAATAAAATAATTTGATTTGTTCCCAAACTTGTTAACACTTAAGAAATTTACTTATGTTCATTATTTGCGATACAAGTTGCAGCAAAAGCGACGTCTAAATATGTCTTTACCTTATGCTAAATAATGGGCTATCAAAGTGATTTATCAGCACTCACTAACTAAGATTGGCAGTAGAATATCATTATCATTGAAATGATGTTACTGATCTGATCAATGTCGTTATTGGATGTTAAATAAACACATTTACACGCAGCGCCTGTCATATCAAGAAAGGAGGAGCCCTATTCAGATTTTACAATTTGTAATGGTTTTTGAACTGGTTTTGATACGATTATGACGGTCGTTTGGTGATTTGCGCGCATATCTCACGCATGCCTTTCACTTCATTTCGCATGCGTCTGAGTGAGCGATTTTCAAGGTCGTATCGAAATATGACCCGGCAAATAGGTAACAAGTTGTTAATCGGGCTCCTAATCATAATATAGTATATGCGTGCGATCAGTGGCAGGGCGTCAAACATTATTACATAAATAAATAAATGAGTGACTTGAAATAAAGCGAATGGTTTCATCACACTAATTACAACTAGGGAACAAAATATTGTCTTCGGTTACCGCGATAGTTACTCATGAAATAAAACTATGAAAACGGATTATATCGCGTATATAGAATTTATAATACATCCCGACGTTTCGAACCCTTTACAGCGTTCGTGGTCAACGTGTGACTGAGGAAAAACTACAAAGTGCAAAAATAGTGCAAGTTTGGATATTTCTTAATCTCAATGGCCCTGCGCAGCATTCTGGGTATGTATCGCTTGTCCTTGGCAAGAACCAGAGGCTTATCAAATTATGGATGGGATGTATTATAAATTCAATATACGCGATATAATCCGTTTTCTTAGTTTTATTTCTACTAGGGAACAAGTCAAATTATTTTATTAAATATAAGTACTTTCTACACCACCACCAAACACCACGCTGCGCTCTAAGACTCAAATAATAGACGTAGCTCGGAAAGCGGCCAAGTTGAAATGGGACTGGGCTGGTCATGTCTGCCGAATGCCGGATGACTTGTGGGCCAAGTTAACCACGGAGTGGGAGCCCCACGAGTCTAACCGGGGATCCGGCAGACCTCGTCGGCGATGGCGGGATAACTTGGACTCCTTCTTGACAGGCTGGCCGGATATAGCATTAAACAGAGACGAGTGGAAAAAGAGGGGGGAGGCCTTTGCCCAGCAGTGGGACACAGTGGCCTCTGAATAATAATAATAAAAGTACTTTCTCGACCAATCACTGTTTCGATTGTAAAGCCACCCAAAAACCTATGATCCAACCTCTTTCTATAGACAAGCATAATTGTTAATACGAAAGTAAAAGTTAACAAAAACGATTGGTACACTTAGCACTATTATCAAACAGTTAATGCCTTTACATCACACTTACAACTTTCACTTTATTCCATGATAAGGCGATTAAGTGACATTACTGTTCCCAGATGATTGGGTAATGGTATTTAATAATGGCATTCAATTTATACCTATCTCAAATCCATACTAATATTACGTACCTATTAAAAATTTTAAGTACCTTAAACTATTTCAACATTGCCACAGGGCGGACACGCCATACATCAAAAATCATTTGCGTTTCTATGTGTGAACGGCACGTCTGTACACGCGTCATGCGTCATAGTGTGAGCAAGTTGCTTAAAAACCGAACTGAGCGTTCGCCAAAAGGTCGTCAATCTGGTGTCGCGGGGCGAGGTAATTCGAATCGGGGCGGAGCGGTGCGTGGCCGTTCTGTATGATAATACTATTACTGTTACTTATTCTGTGACATTGCCTACCATGCCAAACATTGTCTGGCTCAAAAAAACAGTCATCTATCAAATAGCTGTGTACGTCGTATTTCTCTTATTTTATTTTAAAACGATGAAGAAATTAGAGCAAGTATAATTAAAGTAATAAAACTATGAAAACGGATTATATCGCGTATATTGAATTTATAATACATCCCGACGTTTCGAACCCTTTACAGCGTTCGTGGTCAACGGGTGACTGAGAAAAACTACAAAGTGCAAAAATACCCATATACAAAAAAAAAATATAACTACAGTAGTTTTGCCGAGTACATACATCACATATCGTCGTGACAACCAAAACTGACTTATTACAAAAAAATAATTAAACTAGAACCAACCTTATTGGAGTATTAATATGGTTCACTATGGCTATCAACTTGTGGTAGTAATTAGTGAGTTTGCCTGTTAATGGCTACTCCGTTTGGTTATAACCTCTAAGTTTATATCTGCCTATGGCTCGAATATGTAAGAGTAGTAGAGAGGCAAATAACGATTTTCGATTTTCGCGGTAAACCCAGTGGCTCGAACTTCAGTAGTCCGTTAAAGCGGAACAATATTTACTGCTTCGGTGATTGAATGATGAAGTTGTGTTTCCGGTTCAGCATGCAAGCCGATCAATTAAGCAAACACACGAACACATGCGCACGCACATATTATATTGTGTAACAAATATCAATCGATCGCGCGAAACGGAAGATAGATTTGCATACTCTTGGTTTTACAGTCTACCCTTTTTGTACACACTTAATACTAACTAATTTTATTTTAAAAACTTGCACCAACCCCATTTAGCGGACTGATCAACGTTACTTAGCAGTGAACTATGGGACATCCCATACAATAGAATGTAGCGAATGTTTTAACGGTGACCATAGACACAGAATAAGTAATAGTATTATCATACAGACCGGCACGCACCGCCCCGCCCCGACTCGAATTACCTCGCCCCGCGACAGAAATCTGGCGGACTTCTGGCGTACTCTCAGTACTATTTTTAAGCAACTTACTCACACTATGACGCGTGATGCGTGTACGGACGTGCCGTTCACACATAGAGCCGCGAGTGATTTTTGATGTATAGCGTGTCCGCCCTGTGGCATATAGATGACGGTGACAGATGGTTTGGTGCAACCGACGCTAACTTTCTTTGGATTCAAATAAAACTTTTTTAGTGGAACTTCAGCTAACTATAGCACAATAAAAATATATAATTATATTAATTATGTATATTTCAAATTTCAAGATCCTAAACTTCAACAGTTAAAGCCAATCCGGATTCCGTACAGGCCACAGCACAACTACTGCTCTTGTAAAAATTACTGACGATATCCGGGCCGGTATGGATAATCGTAAGATCACGGTATTATCGCTTCTGGATTTCAGTAATGCTTTCAACACGGTTGACTTCGACATCTTGTTAGGCATATTGCGTTCACTTAATGTATCTCCTGCGGTAGTTGACTGGTTTCACAGTTACTTAGTAGGGCGTCGGCAGCGTATAAAGGCGGATTCCTATCGATCTTCGTGGTGCAACACGCTTGCTGGTGTCCCACAGGGCGGCGTGTTGTCTCCTCTTCTTTTTTCGATCTTCATAAACTCTATCACTTCCAATATTTTGTCCTCCTACCACCTTTACGCTGACGACCTTCAAATCTACTCTCAGGGCTCTGTTACCGATCTATCACAGACTATCTGCGCCATGAACACTGATTTGGAGAGTATTTTAAATTGGAGTAAACGTTACGGTCTCAAGGTTAACCCTACTAAAACTCAGGTTATAGTCATAGGTAGCTCAAAGCTCACTGCCCGGATTGATTTAGGTTCTCTACCTGCCATTGTGTTTGACGGTATTCAGATTCCCTACTCTCTCCAGGTAAAGAATCTCGGTGTCATGATGGACCAGAGTCTCTCTTGGGTACCTCAGGTGAATGAGGTTAGCAGGAAAATGTTTGCTGCAACTGCATCACTCCGCAGACTCCGTAATTTCTTGCCTTACGCCACTAAGATTGCGCTAGCTCAATCCCTCTTATTGCCCATATTAGATTATGCCGACATTTGCTATCTGGACCTTACGGAGGACCAGCTGAATAAGCTCGAGCGCCTCCAGAATCTCGGTATAAGGTTTATATTTGGTCTGCGCAAATTTGACCATGTGTCACAGTTCCGTTCTCAGCTCAAGTGGCTTCCTATTCGTCTTCGCCGTGACTCTCATGTTCTCGCCCTTCTCTATGGCATTCTCTTTAACCCCGCTACACCACCTTATCTCAAAGAGCGTTTCAAGTATCTCTCTTCTATCAGATGTTCTCAGACTCATATTCTTGCTTCTCCCTCATCTACTTCTAAATTTTATAATAGCTCTTTTACCTTCAGGGCTGTTCGGCTGTGGAATGCTTTACCAGTAGAATTAAGATTAGCTAAATCTCTCCCCATATTCAAAAATCAGCTAAAACTATACTTTCTATCTCTGCCTTAAGTTGCCATTTTATATATTGTATATATGCTTGTATAAATATATATTATATATATATATATATATATATATATATATATATATATATTGTATTGTATATTTATTTGTGTGTTAGGTTTCGTTTTAATACTTATATGTATAAGTAGTAATTGTAGTATGTGTGTTTGTGTTTAATAGTCTCCATATTTAGCTCTTTGCACTACCTGTTGACTTTTGTATGAGTTCTACATTTCCTGCTACCCAAAGGTTGTCTGGAAGAGATCGCTTTTTAGCGATAAGACCGCCTGTTGTTACCTGGTTCTATTTTTTCTTTAAATATTTCTTTGTAGTTTTACATGTATGTAAAATGTATAATTTTGGTGCAATAAAGAATATTTACTTACTTACTTACTTACTTACTTACTTACTTAAAGTATTTTAAGCAGTGCAGTGCTTTAACCGTTAAAGTTTTCAATACTTAGCTAGCCATAATTGAAATATAGGTATTTACTATTTCGTGAATCATCATCATCATCTGAGGCACTACAGCTGCGGGTGGGCCTTAACCTTGTCAAGCAAATCTCTCCAGTCCGATCTGGCTTTCCTTCTCCAACTTTTCACTCCTAAGGTCCTGATGTCCTGGTATACGCCGTCCATCTGAGCTTCGGCTTCGGGCTGCGGCCCTCCGGTCGGCCTTCTAGAAGGGTTTGGGTACTCTGGCCTCGTCCATTCGTAACATACATGCCTTGCCCATCGCGAGCGTCCGATCTTTATGGTCTTAATGATGTTAGGCTCATTATACATTTGGTAATGGCTCGTGGATATGACATTTAGAATTATAGTCTAAACTAAACTAGTCTAGTCTAAACTATCTCTTTGCTTTTTATGAAAAACAAAAACCACGCTAATATAACGCGTTCGCCATCTTTCATCCTCCATCACACGCGTCTTAGTATTTCGAGAAAAGTTTTTGTTTATCATCATTGCGTGACATTACTGTTTCAGTTCTACTTACTTGCCATAGTAAATTAAAATCAATGTCACCCCGGCTATGTGTAAGAAGTTTACTACACTACATACCACTTGCAAACAGTTGTGAAGTAGAAAGATCGCATTCGCAGTCTATCATAATTAAAAATGTTACAGTATCATTCAATGTCAATACTAACAAATACTACAATAAACTTTTTTATCTCTTTAAAATCATATAAGTCTCAATTTACGACTGTACGAAATGAAATTCTAACCAAGTTTAAATAAAGATCTAAATCGCATGGCTTGTACGAAAGATGTGACGGTTTAAAAAAGTGTACTAAGAAAAAAACAATAATAGTCGCACGATCTTCATTGGAGCGATTACACTGGTCGATGCTGTATAAATTGAACTGTATTACTAGAGATATAAAGTGTAGTATGCCTTGAAGTAAAATGGCCGAACTCTTTGTTACGTCAGTGGCGCGCGCGCCGACCTGGGGCCACTTTCTCGCGCACATAGGCACTGGCTACAGTAGGCGATCAATTTAAAATAAAAACGATAAGTATAAAAAATAATGATTTTTAAACACAAACAAACATCAGAAAATAATTTCAAAAAATTTGGCGTATTGGCTTTAGTAAAAAAACATCAAAATAAAACTCGAGCTTCGTTACATTTCCTGGTAAGTTAAAAGGTGGGTTGTGGAAGTGGAAGTTAAAAACACTGGTGGATTCCTTTGTTCTGATTGTAAAATGTATTATACCGATATTTTAAAAAATGTGATATTAATTCTGTTTTTTATCTCCTCTTCTTATAGGCTTTAAGTTATGTTAATTAATTGTATAAACTCAAACTAAACTAAACTCATTCGAGTCTGGGTTACCTACGAGACAGGCTAAGCCTAGTGTAGGAACCAGAGTAACCTGACTGTATTTTTCTATACCAGGTACATTTTGTCAACTGTGTTTAATTTAAGTTAATCTTAACAACCCTGAAAATATTTTTGTGTACCTACAATAAAAAAAAAATGTATTTTTTTTTTCATTTATTAGTTTTATTACTAAGTGCATATGATACGAATTCGTCTCTGTTGTGTTGTAGTTCCCATTTGATATTCGCACGTTAATTTTGTTTTTGATATTTGTAGCCTGTAGGTTAAAGAGAAAATAATATTGTCTTCGGTTTTTTGCACTTTGTAATTTTTCCTCAGTCACCCGTTGACCACGAACGCTGTAAAGAGTTCGAAACGTCGGGATGTATTATAAATTCAATATACGCGATATAATCCGTTTTCAGTTTTATTTCATAAAGAGGAAATGTTAAATAATTAATCAATCGTTTTTTCAAGCACAAAGTGCTCAACAACTAACAGACATTGCCAATGGAAAGTTATCTATCGAAGACAAAATTTAAACTTGAATTTCTGTGAAACTTTTCGA
The DNA here is from genome assembly GCF_947568885.1 of Cydia strobilella. Classification (NCBI taxonomy): domain Eukaryota; kingdom Metazoa; phylum Arthropoda; class Insecta; order Lepidoptera; family Tortricidae; genus Cydia; species Cydia strobilella. The sequence continues at coordinate 15,607,485 of NC_086054.1, forward strand.
AAAGTTTCCAAAAACTATTCCACCCTTTTTTAATGTTTCTGCAACTTGCATCTGCAATTTCAACTGACCTACTGTCTTGATCTTCCTGTACCAACTCGCGGTTAGGCGTCAGTCACACTGCGGTCAAAAACTATTACCCCAGACATCTCTGTCGCATTTGCGGTCCTAACGCGGCGTGATTGACGGGTTGGGGATTTCCTTGTTTAGCGTTAGTATTACAACGGTTTATTGCGTAAAGTGATTTTAATAATCTTATATATCTACCTATTTAATTTATTTATAGGACATTTTTTACACAGATCGACCTTAGCTCTTGTCTCACAGTAAGCTCAATAAGTAGTAGTAGTAGTAGTAAATCACTTTATTGTACAAAACAAAAATTGATAACATGAAATTCATATAAATTTAATATATAAGAACACCGAAACAAACATCGAAACATCGAAATTCCAATCAAAATGAGGGAGAGGGGATTTCGTATTCGGGGAATCCAATAATTAGCAAATTTAAGGGGGAAAAACATCCCGCCACATACCATCGGATGCCGTGAGTGTTGTGTGTAGGCAAAGTGACAACCCTAGCGTACAAGTTAATAATCAAGATCAAGTGCGGGTAGTTAGTAGCAAAACCCGCGCGGCTAAGATGATGTTGATACAATTCCTCGCCAGTCTGCCTGTGACCACGAACGTAACGTCACGTTCGAAACGTCAGGCCATAAATAAACGTAAGTTTGTACGCGATTAAGGCCCGTGTTAGTTTTAAAATTATGAGTGAAAATCGTGTTAGTTTAATCATTAAATTTCTCAATTTCACCCCCCTTTTCACTCTCTTTAGGGATGATGACAGACATAAAAACTATCCTATATCCTTTCCCGAGACTAAAACTATCTCTATGCCAAATTTCAACTTAATCGGTTTAGCGGTTTAAGCGTGAACAGATAACACACAGACAGACAGACAGACAGACTTTCGCATTTATAATATTAGTATGGATTACTAAACATTGGCTAACAGAAGATAACCAGTGCATAACTAACTGACAAGTTTTATGAAGTTTTTATATTATGTTCACATGCATACACGTAACTTTTATATATAGCTCAGTTACACAAATGCTTGTAAACATTATATTTAATGAAGCATAACAATTATTGTTAGCATAGAGTAACTTATACTAGAGCGGTACTGTCATAGTAAATTTTGTAACCCCAGTAAATTCACTGCCATCTGTCGACACACTTTAAAACCAAAAATGAAGATTTATAAAAATACGATAGAATGTATTTAAATATAGATAAATGATTTTTTTTATTTGCATTAATTATTTTTATGATTTTGACCCATGTTCTTTCACTGATATGCGTTAAAATTGTTAAATAACAAACGAAACCGTCAACGCCATCTATACGACTGTAGGCCAAAACTAGTAGCGCCCTCTGAACGAGAATCAAATTTTCTTGATTTTCGAGGCACGTTTTTTCCTTAGACTGTATCCATCTATTACGGAGTTATATCTATCTTTGTTGTTAGTCTAACAAATACAGAAATATTTAGATCAAATACGATTCCTAATTATTAGCATAAAACATATCGTGATGTACGTTAATATTAATGATTCCATTAATGCCATACATGTTAAATAGACATAAAGAAAATTGAATACAGATGTAGGAGTAAACCAAATAAAATCAAATTTAAACTTGATATTTTATTTCATCACGATCTCATCTTGACATATCATGCGTAGGCAATATCAAGTTGTTAAAATAAAAATTGCCAACCATGCCCCCATTTCACCACGGTGACAGGTGCGACAATTGTCGACATCACTGTTACTGACGTCACAGGCGTCCATAGGCTACGGTAACCGCTTACCATCGGACGGGCTATGTCCTTGTTTTTTAATAAATAAATAAAAACTCCATTATATCACCAATAAATAAGTAGGTACTTATTTTGTGAAGCTAATGAGTAAAGACAATTGTCACAAGATACACGACAATAAAATTGTCAAGAATTACGACACATAACTCATTTCCTGTCAAGAATTACCGAAAATTCTTTTAAATCTTGTTACAATTGCCATTAGCTTCGCCAAATAAGTATTAAATTTAGGTACTTATTTATTGGAGATATAATAGTTTTTATTTTATTAAAATGTTGGTGGCAAACAAGCACCGGTTACCGTAGCCAATGGAGGCATGTGACGTCAGTAAAGGGGCCCACTGACTATCAGTCCGCCGGACGATATCGGCCTGTCAGTTAGAACAAAAATTTGACAGTTCCGAACAATGGACAGGCCGATATCGTCCGGCGGACTGATAGTCAGTGGGCCCCTTAACAGTGATGTACCTGTCACCGTGGTGAAATAGGTGCCAAGTGACCATTTTAAAATGATCTAAATTCTAAACACAAAGTTATTGCTGTGAATGTAAGAGTGTGTGCAGATTTTGAACACTTCACTCGACTTAGCAGCTCCAGCATTAATAATGATGGTCGTATCACGCCAACCGCATCCATCATACGTCCGTCTTTATTTAACTCAAGTTTAGGTAATCTTTTATTTATTTGATCGTAAATATTACTATAGTTGGTCAAACCAAATTGTCAGTAAATAAAAACAAAAAAACTGATTTAAACTTTCACGATTTTTACTAATAATTATTTACAACTTCTTCTTTTCCTTTGCCTTATCCCACATTAGGTGGGGTCGGCTCTCCTTATCCTTCGGCGCCAAGACGATCTGTCTTGAGTTGTCGGGTTGGGTAGTTGGGCTTTTTCCAATAGTTTGGCCATACTCGTCCACCACGTCAGAGGGGGCCTTCCTCTACCTGTTTTGCCTTCTGGCAGAGCAAGAGCTTTTTGCACGACATGGCCGTCGTCTCTCCGCATAACATGGCCGTACCACCTTAGTCGCGTTTCCGTAAGTTTTTCGGAGATGGGAGTGACTTTGAAGCTCAAGCTGAAGCTCAAGACTCATTATTATTTACAACGACGGGACTTAATCGCGTAAAATAGTTTTAAATTTACCTCCGACGTTTCGAGGACGGCGTTGTCCCCGTGGTCTCGGAGAAGACTGGCTAAAGTTGACATCAACATCTTCTAGGCGCGCGAGTTTTTCGAACTACCCGCACTTGGTCTTGTTTATTAACTTGAACGTTTTGCGCACTAGGGATGCTACCGGGTCGACACACAACACTCACAATATTAGATTTTTCAACTCTCGATATTTGGTTTCGCTTACACTTACTAAGGAACATATCGCAGCTGTCAAGAACCGTCAGGTGAACAAGTCTGCCGTTGCTGAGCATTTACTAGAGTCAGGGCCAAACCACTGGATTGAGCTTCACAACCCTAGAATACTTTCTACAGATCGTGGGTTTTATAGTAGAAATATCCGTGAAGCCATTGAAATCAAGAAACATAGAAATTTCAATCGAGACGAAGGTTTTAAGATCTCATCCACATGGAACCCAGTCATTAGTAAGTGTAAGCGAAACCAAATATCGAAAGTTGAAAAATCGAATATTGTGACTGTTGTGTGTCGACCCGGTAGCATCCCTAGTGCGCAAAACGTTCAAGTTAATAAACAAGACCAAGTGCGGGTAGTTCGAAAAACTCGCGCGCCTAGAAGATGTTGATGTCAACTTTAGCCAGTCTTCTCCGAGACCACGGGGACAACGCCGTCCTCGAAACGTCGGAGGTAAATTTAAAACTATTTTACGCGATTAAGTCCCGTCGTTGTTAATAATAACAAAAAAACTATACTCATACTTTTCTTTTGGGTGCTAGTACAGTCGCCATCAGATATATCGGAGCGCCCGAGGTGTTCACAATATCTGAACACGCACTCTAACGCATAGAGGCGTGTTCAGATATTTGTGAGCGCCTTGACCGCTCAGATATATCTGATGGCGACTGTACTAGTGTAAGACAAAGATAGTATGATTCTCTCTATGTTTGAAATAAGACAGTCCTTTGACAAACTATAAGTTCAATGGTTATTTAGACACGTGTTATCTTGCCTTATGACAGGTTCACATCGTAAACAATAGAAGTCATTAGAGATTTATTAGTAAACAAACAAGTCGACTTATCCACTAGGTTTCACGCCCATCTGCGAGCTCATTGCATCGTATAACCTCGATACTCTGACATCTACGCATAATCTAACACAGATTAGATCTTAGGCAAGTCACTATAATAATTTTTAGGTGAACTTCAAAAGAGCTAGTGTTGGTGAAGATTCGAGTCTTTTGAGTCCTCCGCTTTAAGACTCGACTGTGTTTTTCAGACTCATATAGTAGTAGTAAGTAGTAAAACTCTTTATTGTACGAAAAGAAACATAAAACAAGAAAAAACAGATCATTTGTACAAAGGGATCTCTTCCAGTTCCCCTAGTTAATTTAATACCCTTCGGTAAGGGATACCTAAGTAATAGATAAACCTACGATAGTTCTTAGATAGGTTGTAAATTGTAACTCACTAGATGGCGCTGTTATAAGTTTGTCGAGAGTCGAGATTAAAACTAGTAAAGAGCAATTAATTATTTAGTTAATATCAATCAAAATTCAGTCAATCTTCATCCGAAATATCGTCGCTATAGTTAACCTCATATCTGCAACAATCATTTGATGGAAATATCGCTTTTCTTTCATTCGGAATACGGGTGTTTTTGTCATCAAATGAGTGTTGCAGATACGAGGTTGAGTAAGTATAGCGGCGATATTAAACATAAAATAAGTAACCTCATTTAATAAGTCGAAACTCAAGTTCTTTTCAGCTTGTTAGACACTCGGAGTTCGGAGGCTCGAGTATTTTTGAGTTGCGCGTAAAAAAGACCTTTATCGATAAAGGACACGTAAGTTTTGCGACAAGTCATATTCCAAACACTTTTTTACGCGGTCAACAATTTTCAAGATGGCGGCAACTCAAAATCGTTCGCGGTCTCTTACAAAATCAATGAGTCATCTTACATGCTTCATCTACAAGTAAGTGATCGGTGGAGGAACAGCGGCTGAATAAGCTTATTGCAAAACGTGTGGGTGCCAAGGATGGCCGTCCATCTGGATTCCCACGAGAATAAAGGGGCCCACTGACTATCAGTCTGCCGGACGATATAGGCCTGTCAGTTGTTCGGAACTGTAAATTTTTTGTTCTAATTGGCAGGCCGATATCGTCCGGCGGACTGGATAGTCAGTGGGCCCCTTAACAGATTAATTGTTCATTCGTATAAATAAACGGGTTGCAATCTTATAAACCGGCCAAGTGCGAGTCGGACTCGCGCACCGAGGGTTCCGTACTTTTTAGTATTTGTTGTTATAGCGGCAACAGACGTACTTCATCTGTGAAAATTTCAACTGTCTAGCTATCACGGATCATGAGATACAGCCTGGTGACAGACAGACAGACGGACAGCGGAGTCTTAGTAATAGGGTCCCGTTTTTACCCTTTGGGTACGGAACCCTAAAAATAATACTACTTTGTCGGGGACGTGACGCGAATGGCAGCTACCGTATTACCGATGAATTTAAAGCTAATTTATCAAACGTTATCATTCCAAATATCGGCTTCTTAGCTTTATCAGAAGTGAAATAAAACTATGAAAACGGATTATATCGCGTATATTGAATTTATAATACATCCCGACGTTTCGAACTCTTTACAGCGTTCGTGGTCAACGGGTGAACGCTGTAAAGAGTTCGAAACGTCGGGATGTATTATAAATTCAATATACGCGATATAATCCGTTTTCATAGTTTTATTTCATGAGTAACTATCGCAGTAACCGAAGACAATTTCATCAGAAGTGTTAAAACAATCAAATATATACCCGACACTTTTCTTGAATGCCCCTTTACTATACTATAGGGATAAGTTCGCCTTTCTATGTATTTCTTACTAATTGTATGTTCTTAATTTAAATGTCTTTTTGGACAATTACTAGTTTACTACTATACTTCATAAAGGTTTTTCATTACGTAAAATCGTAACCTTCCATTCGACATGCTCAGATTGCTCAGCTTCAAATGGAACCAAACTAATAAATTTAGTAACGAGACAGGTAACCATTTATAACAAAGATGAAGACTAATCATGTAGAATTATTTCAAAAGCTTGATTGCAGAAGTGGGTGCCAAGGATGCCAGGTGGCATATAATTATACACCGTCAGTTTACACTAACTACCGCCTACAGTAAAACATTTTGTTATCAATGTTATCATAATTATGTTAACATGCTTTAATTAATACCTTGTACTTATTTAAACACTAGCTTTTGCCCGCGACTTCGTCTGCGCGGACTTAGTAACAGCAGCTAAAGTAAGTATAGCGCCTGGAAAAATTCTCATAGCAATCATTCAATTTGAGCATATTATGCACACAAATTAGCAGGCATTCATTAATTATCTCAATTCCACCCCGCTTTTAACTTACTTAAGGTATGATTTTCGAGATAAAAACTATCCTATTTGCTTCTCCGGGACTCAAACTATCTCTATGTCAAATTTCAACTAAATTGGTTCAGCGGTTTAAGCGTGAAGAGGTAACACACAGACAGACAGACAGACTTTCGCATTTATAATATTAGTATGGATTATCAATTACGCTAATATTAAAAGCTGTGATACTGTAAATGTCATCTTGCTAAAATGCCAAAATATCAAATTCTTCATTTTAAACAAAACCATAGATCCGACTGTTTTATTTATGACGCCTACAACATAAACATTTATTATGTCATCTTCTCAACAGGACTATTTTTATTACATCCATTAGGGTTACATAATAAGTCCATATTCACTAATCCAGTCCACTATAAAAATTCATACCTATGAAAATTAACACAACTATCTAATTTCTAAAAAACCAGCAGCGATAAAATTAAATCGCAAAATGACCTCACGTGTATAGTTTTACTAAATAATGTTTCCCAAAAGCCAGGCGAAATTATAACTTATATCGATGGCATCAAGTTTGATATTTGTACGATTATTTTACCAAATATGTAATAAAATAAAATAGATATTAAACTGCCTCTGTATGGGCGTTGACCTGGGCCAAACATTATGCGTATTAACGTGTTCAATAACGATTTTCTTATCTGGCTGTTACCTACTTAAGTAGACATTTTCAAATATTGAATTTTAATTTATTGACTTTAATTTTTGACGACCGGTCTGGCCTAGTGGGTAGTGACCCTGCCTGTGAAGCCGATGGTCCTGGGTTCGAATCCCGGTAAGGGCATTTATTTGTGTGATGAACACAGATATTTGTTCCTGAGTCATGGACGTTTTCTATGTATTTAAGTATTTGTATAAGTATTATATATATCGTTGTCTGATTACCCACAACACAAGCCTTCTTGAGCTTACCGTGGGACTTAGCCAATTTGTGTATGAATGTCCGTATAATATTTATTTATTTATTATTTATTTATTTAATTTAGCAAATTATATCATAAGGAAGAAAAGCAGAAACTTGATATAGCAAAACGTAGAGTACATATCTTGCACGCCTTTTAACCTAAATATTTTGAAATTAGTTATGGAGATTGTTCGAGTCCCGAAGAAAGAATAATTTAGAACAGTTTTATCACGGATGTCATCATTCTATGCGAACGAAGTCGCGGCAGAAGCTAGTCTTGCAGAAATCTGTACATAGTAACATTAAAAATCTGGGTTATGTAGACTAACTCTTTTTTACACACCTATAATTCTCCCTAACGATTCTTATGCAACATATTTACACTGATCCCGTATAACGCAACTGAAGACTTGAAGAGTCGTGGGAATATTGAACGAATGTAAATTTTAAACCATTCATTCACCAAACCGTGAATTTAATGGTGTTATTCAATTTTCAATGAGGGCTATCGTTTTTTTGCTCACCAGTTGGCGCCTCTGTTGATGGTGGTCCAAAAGACTAAAGAACAGCAGAGCTGTCAGTCATTGAAGTGACAAGTGACATTTGGCATTTCGAACTATGGAAAAGACCACCATCTACACTAGCGCCCCTAGCGGCGAATTCATACGCGTTAGCCCTCATTAATCGAGGTTTCTGTAAGCATAGAGTAACTTATACTAGAGCGGTATTACTGTCATAGTAAATTTTGTAACCCCAGTAAATTCACTGCCATCTGTCGACACACTTTAAAACTAAAAATGAAGATTTATAAAAATACGATAAAATGTATTTAAATATAGATAAATGATTTTTTTTATTTGCATTAATTATTTTTATGATTTTGACCCATGTTCTTTCACTGATATGCGTTAAAATTGTTAAATAACAAACGAAACCGTCAACGCCATCTATTCGACTGTAAGCCAAAACTAGTAGCGCCCTCTGATCGAGAATCAAATTTTCTTGATTTTCGAGGCACGTTTTTTCCTTAGACTGTATCTATCTATTACGGAGTTATATCTATCTTTGCTGTAAGTGAGTTGTTAATGAAGTATCTTTTGTTAGTCACAGAGATAGTTAATTCGAGCCATTCTGTAATCTAGATGTATATGAGTAGAAGACTATGCTAATGAAGCCTATATCAATGTGAAAACAATTAGCTGTAAGTAATAGTTTCGTGTAATGGATGGGTGAGGAAAAATCTAACAATTTTAATATTGCTGATTTTATATTACGCTCATGAAGGTTTAATATATATATATATATTGTATTGTATATTTATTTGTGTGTTAGGTTTTGTTTTAATACTTATATGTATAAGTAGTAATTGTAGTATGTGTGTTTGTGTTTAATAGTCGCCATATTTAGCTCTTTGCACTACCTGTTGACTTTTGTATGAGTTCTACATTTCCTGCTACCCAAAGGTTGTCTGGAAGAGATCGCTTTTTAGGGATAAGACCGCCTGTTGTTACCTGGTTCAATTTTTTCTTTAAATATTTCTTTGTAGTTTTACATGTTTGTAAAATGTATAATTTTGGTGCAATAAAGAATATTTACTTACTTACTTACTTAATATTGACGAGGAAAAAGTTTTAAAAACATAAAGGGTATTAGATTTTGCTTAAGCTCCATTGAGACGGTTCATGAACTTGCATGCAATATTTGACACATTGCTCATTAGAGAGTATAATTTTATTAATTTCGCCATTTCGCCATCAAAATATTGGCATGTAACGAAAATCGCATGCAAGTTCTTGAGCCGTCTAAATGGGGTTGTATAAATGTAGAACTTCCAGCTATTTGAAAGATACATGCATCTATTACCTAAATACCTAATTGATCGAAAACAGTTTACGACAAAAACAAACAAAAACAGCTAAAATATCGTTTCCAGTTATTATTACCATTTCACTTCACCCATTAATCTCGAACTTTTTCCGAACATTCTCAATTTTCCTTTCATAATTCCAAGAATCCACAGCCCGTTCATTGACTACGCACGCAACTTTACTTATACAAAAGCCTACATTATATAACAATACTAGCCAGTTACAACCTTCTTAAATTAAGTAAGAAAATCCAGTGTGCGTGAAGGAATTACGTACAGATTGCCTTTAATCGGTAAGTAAGCAATTCATCAATGCGCTAAAGAAGCTGAAATTATGACAAAATTTTGATGTAACTGGGTGCAATAGAGTGAGAGAGTGCGTTTGTGAAAAAAAAACCGGGCCAAGTGCGAGTCGGACTCGCCCACCGAGGTTTCCGTACTTTTTAGTATTTGTTGTTATAGCGGTAACAGTATTACATCATCTGGGAAAATTTCAACTGTCTAGCTATCACGGTTTATGAGATACAGCCTGGTGACAGACGGACAGACAGGCAGAGAGACAGACAGAGACAGCGGAGTCTTAGTAATAGGGTCCCGTTTTTACCCTTTGGGTACGGAACCCTAAAAAGATCTATTTAGGGAGCCACATCCGTGAGTAGTTTTGATACTTTTGATAGTGATGGCTAAAGTAGTGTTATGTGTTCTTAGAGCTAATTCTATTAATACAGTAACTCATATATAACACTAATAGCAAAGATAGATATAACTCCGTAATAGATGGATACAGTCTAAGGAAAAAACGTGCCTCGAAAATCAAGAAAATTTGATTCTCGTTCAGAGGGCGCTACTAGTTTTGGCCTACAGTCGTATAGATGGCGTTGACGGTTTCGTTTGTTATTTAACAATTTTAACGCATATCAGTGAAAGAACATGGGTCAAAATCATCAAAATAATTAATGCAAATAAAAAAAATCATTTATCTATAGGTATATTTATATACATTTTATCGTATTTTTACAAATCTTCAATTTTAGTTTTAAAGTGTGTCGACAGATGGCAGTGAATTTACTGGGGTTACAAAATTTACTATGACAGTACCGCTCTAGTATAAGTTACTATATGCTAATAGTCTACTCTAAAAGCCGTCAAGTCGAATTCTGACTACACTATACTTACATAACTTGCAAAGAAAACCAGAAACTAGCTTTTTAAATATGTTATCGACCTGTGATGAATCGTGGCTTTACTAAGCGCAACACTAGGATCAAGGGGGTGACTAAGGGTCTCAAGTTTCTCTCTTCTTCCCTCTCAAAATAATTTCATTTCCTTCATAAAAATGTTAGGTCTGTACCTAAACCTAGGGTAGGTTTATATTGTGCTCAACTTTTTTTAATCAACAAGTTTGGGAACAAATCAAATTATTTTATTAAATATTTTGATTTGTGTTATTTAAGTAGTCACACTACTATATATAAATTAAAAACTGTAATAGATGTCATATATTAAAGAAAAAGTGACGAAGCTCTCCAGTGGTGAAGGCCGGCCTTGGAGGGCTTCGTCACTTTTTCTTTAATATATGACATCTATTACAGTTTTTAATTTTTTAAATCAATTTAACTTATGCGATCCTATTCACATTTACATACACAATTTCAAACTTGAAGTTTGAAATACACCTACCTATAATATTCCAATTTCTCCTTTTTTTTAATACTACGTCGGTGGCAAACAAGCATACGGCCCGCCTGATGTTAAGCGGTCTCCGTAGCCTATGTACACCTGCAACTCCAAAGGAGTTACATGCGCGTTGCCGACCCTAACACTCCTCTCCCTCGTTGATCTTTCCTTATTTTTTTACGAATATAAAAAACGCTTGAAAGACATTTAAGACTATTTGTTTCAATATAATGAATTGTTAAACATATAAAGATATCTGCCGTATAATAACGCCTACAATACCATTTTAGCATAGAAATGTTTACATCATTAACATAAGCATACCAACCAGATTATCTATTATACATTTATAAGTTCACATGTCACCCAGAGACAAAGGAATTATAAGACACGTAATAATATTATAGCCACAAAGACAGCTACAATATTGGTGATGTGATGTAATTGATATAAACATCACAAGAGAGAGAGGAGAGGCAAGATGTTAGGACACCTAATAGGTACGAAACGACAACTTTTTCCTAAACATCCTGGAAGGCAAAATTGAGAAGACGAGAGGCAGTGGAAAGCCTAGAATCACATATCTGAGCCAAGTAAAAGAAAATGCATTGTAGGAACAAATCAAAAGACTGGCTCAGGAAAGAAAGGATTGGCAATTACTCCACCGACAAGAGCAAAGCTCTTAAGTTATGATGATGATGATGTAAACATCACTGATGTTAGACGATCACCTATGAAGCCGACGGACCCGGTTCTAATCCTGGTTGGGAATTTATTTGTGTGATGAGCACGGATATTTTTTCCTGAGTCATGATGGCTGTTTCCTATGTATTTAAGTATTAACAAAAATTCATTTAATTTTTAACAAGCAGAAACGTCTACGATGCTATTAAGCTTAGAATAAATTTAAAAGTGGAAAAATTACTGCCTTGGGTTGGGTGAGACTTGAACTCACGGCCTCTAGATCGATACTCCAGCGCTCTCCCAACTAAGCCACCAAGACCTCATCCATAGCCAGCGAATCTTTCCACCATATGCGTCTAGGGGACCCTATCGACATCTACCGTAAGAGCGTTACACTTCTTAAAAGGCTACCAGAGTTCCAAATTATGTTGTATAGTCTAAGCAGCAGACGTTTCTGATTGATAAAAATTAAATTACTCATCATATGGCTATGATGTTAACGCTCGATTTGATGTTGTATGTTTGTTGTTATATTATACGCAAGATACACCTGCTACTTTGCAGAAAAACGAGATTTTTGCATCTGATTATCTTTCAATTTTACGATGTAGATGTCCTCTTTTGACCTTTTCGCTAATTGATTTTTGGTCATATTTTGTCACGTTTATTTTAGAATGTCAAAATGTGGCAATACTTGAAACGTTAAACAAGTTTTAAGAATTTACAAATTTTGTGAACATAATATTGGCAATATATTTATCAGTACGGTTTTTACTCACTATTATTTTTAGTCGCTTTTGGCGACATATTTCGGATTCTTTGGGAATCCATCCTCAGGCAGTGTCCGCGGCGGTTGTACGTCGTGCACCGACTAAAAATAATAGTGAGTAAAAACCGTACTGATAAATATTTTGAAATATGTCTCACGATAGTTTAAGTGCGATAATATTGGCAATCCTACTAAACAATAAGCGCCTTCTACGGCTTCTAACTAGAAGACTCGATTTAAGCCGTTCTAGGCATCAATTTATACATACTATTATTATGTTATCTCAAATACTAGTAACATAAATCTGTCACACGGGACGGGATAGAACCATTTCGTATACGCAGTTGCGGGCGAAAAATGGATTTGGTAAGTATGAATTTTCTCAAATGATTTTTACGCCTAATCTCTTAAACAAAAGCCATTGTTTCTTTTCTGCGAGCCGTGGGCCGTGGGCTACCGTGTTGAGCGCGTGCCAAAGCAACAACGTCGTTTAAAAAGGCTGTATCGTCAGTATCGTGGTGGTTTTAAGTTTCAAATCTATGGACATGTCACATGTTTTCGTAATGGAGGACAATCGACCACCCTAATGCAGGCGAGCGCTCACTTTATTACTTAGATTTTTACCTGTTAATATCCAGTAACATTATTGAAAATATTTTTATACATTTTGTTGTATAACAACTTAACAACCCCAGCTATAAACGTAGGGGACGTTTGATTTTTTCGAATTTTTGATTATTATAAGAGTTAGGTGCATTTAAAAATTGGTAGGAAATCTGTTTTTCGCGCCATATTTTTACAATAATAAAAAAATCGAACAAAGTCAAACGTAGGGGCATAGCTATGGTCAATGAGGATATAATAAGATAGAGCGGTACTTAACTGTCATAGTAAATTTTGTAACCACTGTAAATTCACTGCCATCTATCGACATACTTTAAAACTAAAAATGAAGATTTATAAAAATACGTTAAAATGTATTTAAATATGGATAAATGTTTTTTTTATTTGCATTAATTATTTTTATATGATTTTGACCCATGTTCTTTCACTGGTATGCGTTAAAATTATAAATAACAAACGAAACAGTCAACGCCCTCTATACGAGAGTAGGCCAAAACTAGTGGCGCCACCTGATCGAGAATCAAATTTTCGTGATTTTCTAGGCACGTTTTTTCCTTAGACTGTATCCATCTATTACGGAGTTATATATTATATCTTTGCTATGGTTAATATAGATTAAATTATTTGAAAATATTTTCCATAGTGTCAATATCCAGAGAGGAAAATGGGGACTACAGTTGTATGGAAAGTGGCCGTCCCCTCTCCTCTTAAGTGAACTCCCGTTACAGTCAAAAATGCATTCATTCATTCAAGTAAATAATAATGTCTGAAAATCGTTAAAGTTTAATCCTTACACAGCCGACAAAAAAAATATCCGTTTAAATTTGAACCGTGACACGTTATCAATAGAGTTGAAAATCTTAACTGCCATAATAACGAGTCGTAAGGCCTGAGTGAAGCGGAGCGTTCGGCGGGGCGTGCAGCGTGGCGTCGGGCTCACAAGTGATGTGAGCAGCGTGCACTAAGGCCACTCCTATACGTTTGCATTTGTTTAAACATGCCGCACGCCCCGCCCCGCTGCACGCTCAACTCGAGCTTCAGGCCTTACACTTAGGCTCGTGATCGGCTGTGATCAGCGTATCGAAAGTACTTACATAGTCAGAGAGACTCTTCATGCCGTAGGGGAATCGTTCCCGGTCAGGTACCAGCCTGCCGCGAGGGTCCCGTTCCCTCTCAGGCCAGCAGTCATCCACGTTGATGTATTCGTATCCGGCCGCCGCGTACCCCTCCGACACGAGGATATCCGTCATTGTTCGGAACAGGCGGTCACTGGAAATAAGAAAAAGTTTAATTTTACAACCTTTTTTTAGTCACTCGCGCGACATGTTTCGGAGAGCCTAGGTCTCCTTTCTCAAGCACTGACAGTGCGAGCAGCGTTCAAGACGGTCGTGTGTGTGTGTGTGTGTGTGTGTGTGTTAGTGCATGAGAAAGGCATAAAGGCATATTGAGCTGAGATTTGATGAATGATACAGCCAGCGGAGGGGGCCATAGGAGCTCTGTGTATAAAACATCGCAACCTAATTGTGTTTGGGATTATTAGAATTGTCTCGATGACTATTAGGCAACGTATACACTATAAACAGTACCTACCACACATTTTCTGAGAAACTTTGTTTACCAACTGTTTCTAAACAAAATTGTTTATAGTAAACGTGGCTTTATTTGCCCGTTGAAAGAAAAATACAGTCAGCGATAAAAGCTTGTATCAAAAATGAACAAAATGGGAAGTGGGTCACACATACATAAATTGCAAGTTAAATAAAAGCTTGTAAAAAGGCGTGTGGGTAATTGACTAGTGTATTTATATTAGTATTTTTAAATTAAGTCAGAATAGGAAAGATAGCACATAACAACATGCATTTGTAATTAAAATACTTACATATTAATGCTGTAATTATAATATATACCTATGTACAACAGCCTATTCTACTTATTTACTCCAATTTCAATCACCTCATCACATCGCGACGTACAGTCGCCATCAGATATATCGGAGCGGCCAAGGTGCTCACATATATCTGAACACGCCTCTATTGTCAAGGCGATAGCCGTGTTCAGATATTTTTGAGCATCTCGGCCGCTCCGATATATCTGATGGCGACTGTACATCAGTCGAATCGTGCGCAAATATCGCATGCTAAATTATGCGTAATCATTACCCAACGCATGCTAATCTGGACCTGTTGCAAACTCGAACCCGCTTCCTTGGACGGTAATCATTCATGTAATGAAAATCTGATGCGAAAAATTTAGAATTGTTGAATGCTAAGAATTAATTTACGAACGTGCACTGAAATTTTGACGTTATGACTTATGTTATGAAACTGAAATATGAAACTCCTCGCTTCGGGGAAACTCGGCTCCGTTCGGCTCAGCATTGCTCCGAGCAATTATAAGGGTTGGCACAACTTGACGTCCCTTTGCTGACTTGTGTTACTTGTAACAGGGGTGCGAAACTCCTCGCTTCGGGCAAACTCGGCTCCGTTCGGCTCAGCATTGCTCCGAGCAATTATTAGGGTTGGCACAACTTGACGTCTCTTTGCGTGCACGACCACGGATAATAACTTGAATTTTGATATCCCTAAATAGCGGAAAGGGATAGTGCCATATATTAGAAAGGGATAACATGATTCGACCCTGAACTGCTCTCAAACTTCGGTTTTGCAGGAAATTTCCTTTCTGTACTGTAGTAGTATTATTTATTCTGTGCTTGTAATAAATAATTCTTGTAAGCATCACGTTTCGGGGGCGGCGATTTTAATAGATGCCACTGACGCCATCGCGGATACTCTAACTATAGGCCAATACTGTAACTAATATGGTCCACAGGTTCAATACGTAATAAAGTATGAATACCAATGTTGTTACGTGGTTTTGTCTTGGTTATTTCTCCCACCTATGAAAATATTTTGCCTCAGAACTGATCAGTTCAAACTAATAATTACATCTAAACGAAGATATTCCAGGCAGTTTTGGTCCATAGTTGAGAGATTGTGGACTATAGTTGGAAGGTTTTACGGTAACTATAGTCCACATATTTATACGTAATTAAGTCGAATTTGTTCGCACTGTGTACTAGACAAAGAAGACCTAGGCTCTCCGAAACATGCCTCGCGAGTGACTAAAAACACGTGAGTTTAAACCGTTAAATTAGTTTAACGTAATTAAGTATGACCAATGTTCTTTTTGATGTTGTCTGGGGTTTTTCTTCCATTTCCGAAATAACTTGCCCCACTACTACATCAAATATAATAGTCACACCTAAATCACAGAATAAATAATAGTACTTAATAGGTTTACTCTCTAACAAAACGCGTCTATTACGAGAGATATGACCGCTAGGTGGCGCAAGCGCGAGCAGGCGTCCGTTCCGTATATGGCTAGACACCAAAATTGGTGTGGGCCACATGTACTTATAGCGACGCGACGAAATCGCAGAGTGAGCCACGCCTGCCTAAAGGAAGATATCGTTTATCGAGCTTGGACTATAGTTAGGATATTTTAGACTATAAATACTCGGGTGGTTTTACAGAACTGGTAACTTACCTTATACAATTCTCAGGATCATTCTTACAGTCAGTGTTGCACCTAAACCGCTCCCAGGCTAACCAACCCATGGGCGGCGTTAGGGCCAGACCATTATCCAACGCTAAACTTTTCCCCACCACACACAACACGAAGGTCCATACTGCCACTGATGCCATCGCGAAAATACTAGTGTTATCTAGAGAACTATACTCATAGTTTGGTACACTGTTAGATTTGGAGACGCGGAGACGTCAGGCATGTGACAGGTTGGTTATCTGTAACAAAGAGAAGGCTTTTGTAAAACGGTTGTTTTTCTTAGGTTTAATATAATAAAGTAAATTAAAAGATAATCCGTAAATGCTTTGTTTAGTGTTTGATATTTAGGGCACTGGGATATTATATTTTTTACGGTTAACTTTTAGGTACATTTAGGTATTTAAAATAAGTTTGTTAATAAAAACCTGAAAGTTATAATGTATAATCAAACAGTAAAGTAAGCATAATAATAGCCAATAATGGCAACTATTTTCATTTTGTCAAATTATGTGAAGTGTACGTCAAGGCAATGCAGATTTCTAAGAAATATCGCGAAATAGTTGGCATTATAAAATAAATTGTGGGTTAAAAAATCGTTACTTACTTGTATTTTAACATTTTATTGCTATGAGTATTAATGTTCAATATATTTGTCTTTCGCCGTATTACTAAATGTTTTTTAAAATAACATGAGAAAGTGAATCTCTAACGCATGTGTGTCTGTGTATAATAAATTTTGGCTAAGTGTGAAACTAATAAATAACATAACACCGCCTTTTCGACTCGTTTCATGGATGCATCTTCAGCTCCACTCCAGTGTTTTAAGGTTTGTATAATTTTTACTAATACTTCTTAAATGTAGTTTAAATACAAATAGATGACTGGGTCACCAAGTATGTTTTGTCAAAACTTTTAAAATACTTACCTAGCGACTAAGTCTATTTATTCTCCACACTAAGATTTTGATTCGATCGATAATGAGTATTTTTATATCCTGGGGCCTGTTTCTCAAAAGCTTGTAGCTTGTAATACAAGTGGAAGTCCCTTTCTAACAAAAGCTGTCAAAAAGTGACATCCGCTTGTATTACAAGTTTACAAGCTTTTGAGAGACGGCCACTGGAGTGCCGTAACATAATAATGTATTTAATTTAATATACGCTGTATAACAGTAGGGTAGGTATAAAATACATTGTATACTGGATTATGTTGATCAAAGTATAAGTTCCTGTTATCATTCTCAGCTGAAGGTTAATAATGTAGATGAGCAAGTATCGATATAATATGTGATATATGCAATTATGCATCAGATACTCGTGTTATTATTGTTGTGATATTGGTTATGTTACTTCCTTGATAGCTGATTTGTATAGCAACCAGCCGGGTTATCCGTGAATACTCAATATTATTGCCTTATAAATAGGTATGCAACATTTTAATTGAATTTAATTGAAATTGAAAATATTTATTTCAGGCCTGTCGGCCCATATTTTGTTAGTATACAGTTCTTAAAAATATATTAGTATACACACATAAATTGTAAAATAAATAAATTAAAATTTAAATTATAAATGAATTAGCTTCAATTCAATAAAATTTTATTATAAATTACACTTGCATTAAATTCCATTAATTTACATTTAAAATTTATAAGTCAATTAAATTAGATCAAATTACATTAAAAATATAAATACCTTAAATTAAATTACATTAAAATTATAAATTATGTATATGTATTATATATATTGTATATGTATTTGGATGGTCTTGCATATGTATATTAAATTTTAATTTAGCTTTACTCGTGCCTGAGGATGGATTCCCAAAGAATCCGAAACATGTCGCCAAAAGCGACTAAAAATAATAGTGAGTAAAAACCGTACTGATAAATATTTAGCTTTACGTATTATATTTTGTTAGTAGTAGTAGCACCGCCCACAATCTCTCTGCTTTGCCCTAAGGTTGACTGGTAGAGAATGCTTTTGGCATTAAGTCCACCTTTTGTACGATAAGTATTTCTTTTGTGCAATAAAGATTAAATAAATAAATAAATTTTAAAAACACAATCACTTGACATATTGCCAAACCGATTTGACTTGCCCAACCCAGTGTTTTTGAATGTACAGTCGAATCTGCCTGCAATCAATTTCAGAATGCTGTTGTGGCTATTTCTTACACGACTCCACATGGATGCAATTTTTTTGCGCATGATTGCATGGAAGTCGTCCGTTCGGGCCTCAGCAAACATGCCTGAGGCACTGCACCATCTTGGTAGCCCCAACAGCATTCTGAAAGCATTATTATATTGCACTCTTAGGGCATTATAAGCTCGTTTAGTATACTTGACCCACAGGCCGCTCGAGTAAAATGATTGGCTGTAGGCTTTAAATAGCGCAATTTTTACATCTGTAGAGCACTTCGCGAACCTGCGGGCCAGCATATTACTCCTCACTGATAATGCCCTACGCTCTCTTTCTATGTCTTGGTCATCACAGAATATAATATTAATAGAGCGCCATGTCTATTATTGTGGGCATTTCAAGTTGTACTCCAACTTTTGTCTTAAAATTAGGATTTTTCATATTTATTCTAATCAAAATCACGAGCTCTCATCCGTATCGAGAAAAAAAATGTCCCCATTTTTTTGGTCAATTTGTTTTCGTTTCCAATACAAATATTCATCTTATGATCGTAATAAAACGGACAAACAAAAAATGTATGAACATTATATGTAGACTGCTAAAATTATATTATTTTCTATTCTATTATTTTGGTTTTATTGTAATCGGGTAAATAAATTATTAAACAAAAAAACTTGAAACCGTATTTGGGAGTTAATATTTAATAATCGAATATTTTTAGGTTTTTTTCTAGGACTGCACACACCTCCAAATAACCTCCTCGAGTTAGATATAGTTAGGCAGGAATGGCAGGATTGTGTCCGCATATATCTATTAAATGGAATTCCTTTTGAAATATCTATTATCTTCCTCGCGTTGTCCCGGCATTTTGCCACGGCTCATGGAAGCCTGGGGTCCGCTTGGCAACTAATCCCAAGAATTGGCGTAGGCACTAGTTTTTACGAAAGCGACTGCCATCTGACCTTCCAACTAGGCCTTGTTGGGATTAGTCCGGTTTCCTCAAGATGTTTTCCTTCACCGAAAAGCGACTGGTAAATATCAAATGATATTTCGTACATAAAGCGGTTCCCTAAGCCAGAAGGCGAAAAATTTCCGTATATGATAATGTTTTTCTAAAAGGCGTTGATATTCGTAGACGTAAAAAAAAATTATGTAGTTCTTGACTATATTATCTTAAATAGCTTTCGATACACGAATTATGACACTTCGCTCGATACAATTAATTCCCAAAGTATATAACCTTTAACTCGGACTTAATCAAACTTTACTCGGTTATTTAATTTGTGATACTATAAACAAAAAAGAAGAAAAAGCAATCTTAACTTAAATAGTAATTTCATAGCTTTCGAATTTCGATATTGTAAGGTAACGTTTTTAAAATAAATAAAAATCGACAAAATTCGATCAAAATTGACACTTGGCGCGCATGATCTTTCCCGTTCTTTCTTGCGAAATGTGACAGTGACAGCGGCAAACCGATGGAACGGCCTTAAGTTCCGAAAAACTCATTGCAAGTCGCACCTCCGGATTGCAAGTCGCACGCTCTTACCGCTAGGCCACCAGCGCTCTTCCTTTTCGTTCCTTTTAAAATAAAGAACATAAATTTAAGTGCCCTCATGACAGCATAATATACATATAGTCTCTACCTCACCACTACAATAATAATCTTAACTTTAATAACAGACATCTAGCCATTGTTTTAAAACTACCGTATCATCAGTAAATTGATCCTATAACATCGTGTAGGTCACGGACTTGAAACAAAGAGATTACTGGCATGTATCGTGGGCCATGGCATGGTAATAATCATATCGTTGATCTAGGGGTCGCGGCGATTATTTTGATCGTCGTGGCAATTAGAGTGAGATAAGGATGCTGGGATAATTGTACTGGTATTTCTTGATGAATACATTGAAAGTTGGTGTAACTAGTGATTAGTAGATTAGGTATTACGTGTACGTAATTCATTAGGTTTAATAAGTAGGTATGCAATGCTTGCAATCAAATTTGTAATACTTACGTTAGTCTGAAAATAAATAAATAAATTCAGTTGCTTTTTAGTCAATATTCGCATTAATTGTGTACATATGTTTTAATTTAATTGTATTTTATTATGTAATTGCTTTTAATCTTATATAAAAACCGGCCAAGTGCGAGTCGGACTCACGCACGAAGGGTTCCGTACCATAACGCAAAAAACGACAAAAAAAAACACGTTTGTTGTATGGGCGCCCCCTTAAATATTTATTTTATTTTTTTAGTATTTGTTGTTATAGCAGCAACAGAAATACATCATCTGTGAAAATTTAAACTGTCTAGCTATCACGGTTCATGAGATACAGCCTGGTGACCGACGGACAGACAGACGCAGACGGACAGACAGACAGACAGACAAAGACAGACAGACAGCGGAGTCTTAGTAATAGGGTCCCATTTTTACCCTTTGGGTACGGAACCCTAATAAAAACGTTTTCTGGAATTACGTAATTTTTAATAGTTTAATAAATATTAATAGCGGTTCTATTTAACCAACCTATTAGTTAAAACAATGTCAAATTTTTTATTTTGGTTTTATTTGTACACGACTTCAATACTTACCTAAGTTTTTCTAAACTTCAAATATGTATACCTAAAAGCTATAAATTATTTACTTATTAATTTTTTTCTTTTACAACTTGTACAACATATTATTATTCAATTAAAAGTAAAACTAAAACTAACTAAGAATAACAACTTATAAATAATAAAAATTAAAAAACAAAACTACTCTTAATTAAAAAACATCTAAATAAGGCCACCGCGGCATTGTGCCAAAGATGCTGGCAGCATTCCCTCGCTGAATGACAATACTTATGCGCTGCGAGAGAAAGCCGCCAGCTCTCTGGTCACCGGTTGCGTCTACGAGCTTTTTGCTAAGTTCTTTAAAAAGAACTTTTGCGCTTGGACCCCACGGCCCCAGTGTCTCGACACCAAATGCCACAAAGTGGTATTGTGGGATAAATACACTAAAGATTTGTTGATTCATACATTTAGAACAATGTTAAGCAATATGTAACCTATATAACTAAAACCAAAGCTTCAAGCGTGAACAGCAAATATCACTAAACCTTAAAGGGATAACGACCGACATGTTTACACAAAAAGGATTCTGTTATTTTGAAATCCTTGTCACTTAAGGCGTTTTAAGATAAAACTAGTGACCTTAAAGTATAATAGGAGCGCTACGAAAGGGCAGAGTCTTGGGCAACTTAAAACACGATCGTGCCAGGCTTATGGGCAGTCATTATACTGAGTTAGTATAGTGAATATAGTACGATGACATGGAAAAACGTGCGGTGTCAGCATGGTTGCATTTTTATCATCTCTGTCACTATGCTTGTCACTTTCGCACTTACAAACTTGTTAGGACGTGACAGGCATGGTGACAGGCGATAAAAATGCTACCGTGCTAAGCCCGGTTTGAAAAAATAAGATGATTGGTTTTATGAAAGCGCACATTTTCGTTCAGTACCCCCTAGTGTAAATTTCATTCGATAGTGACGTTACGTACCTACGCGCGTTTGCTTTAAGTCTCATCTTGTATGAGATTTTGAGCAGCGCGCCAAGCGGGACGTTTTGGAAATTCAAAATCCCGTACAAAATTAGACTTAACGCAAATGCGCGTAGATACGTAACGTCACTATCGAATGAAATTTAAACTAGGGGTACAGGTAGATGTCGTAAAAACTGTAACAATAATGGTATTGTAAATTACAATTTGTAATAGATGTCATATATTAAAGAAAAAAAGTGACGAAGCCCTCCAGTGGTGAAGGCCGGATCTATTACGGTTTATAATTTATATATAGTAGTGTGACTACTTAAAAAACACAAATCAAAATATTTAATAAAATAATTTGATTTGTTTCCAAACTTGTTCAATAATGGTATTGTATAGTCGCCATCGGATATATCGGAGTCTTCGGAGTCTTTCTTTCTTCTTTCTTTCTTTCAATTAAAGTCCGTTACTGTACTGTACATACACTTCGCATTTGCTCCGACTTGTAATATATTATTTCAAATGACCTATATTAAAAGTAAAATTTTGCAACTTCCGCTATCATTTAGAGTGTCATTACTCGCTCATCTCAGACATCTTACGTACAAAAATTATACTTGATTCTAAATGTAAAAAGGTTTCATAATAATGTGATATATGGAGACGGACAATACACCTTGAACTGGATTCGAGAATTGAAGGATTGCGTAGAAAATGGAATTGAATTGAAGGATTGCGTAGAAAATTGAATTGTAATGGGCTTACATAAATATGTAATGTAAGAAACAATGAGTATGGACTTGATTGTGGTATGTGATCATTTACATATGTTATGATTAAATATTATGCACATATATTTGCATAGCTGTTAGATTGTGTTTCATGACATAATAGGATGCTCAAACGTAAAGAAGTTCCATTTTAATTAAAAAAATCCAATTATGTATCATTAACATAATTGGATTTTTTAAAATTAAAATGTAACTTCATCGCGTAAGTATAGAATTATCAGGATTTTTAAACGGAAAGGTTATTATGCAGTTACAGCATATGGTGGTTAGTTAGTGGGCTAGAACCCAAGAAAGGTTTTGGCATAAGGGATTTAATCGGCGGTTTTAACTTTATCGCGGTAAGGGTATCGATAAATCGCACGATCGATAAAAGCGACTGCATACAATCTTATTAATTTGACGTGACGATAAATCGTGTCATTTCCGTGGACGAGCAACGGGTGATTTTTGCAGAAATTACCGTCACTTTTGTCAGGATATTCAATTTTATTCATATAGCAACCCTATTTAGGATCTATCCGCGAAACCGTTAAAGTCCGGTTTACAAGTTTACATTCGCGTGCGAGCCACGAGCCGAGCCGCGAGCCGCGCCACGAGACGCGACGCGAGTGTAAACTGTAAACGGTGCACGGTGGGCTTGTGGCTCGTCTCCCTCCCTCCCTTTGACCCTCGAGCCACGAGCCCTCCGTTTACACTCGCGTCTCGTGGC
Source organism: Cydia strobilella (assembly GCF_947568885.1). NCBI lineage: Eukaryota > Metazoa > Arthropoda > Insecta > Lepidoptera > Tortricidae > Cydia > Cydia strobilella. The sequence goes on from NC_086054.1 coordinate 15,631,212, forward strand.
GCGGCTCGCGGCACTTAAGATAAGGAGCACAATCATCTGGGTAGGCCACTCACGATCTTAGCCATCGCGAAATTACTTGTGTGCATCATAATTGCAAGTAATTGCTGTCATTGTGGCAGCACACTTATCGTAGTTTTCACTGGCTATTGTCATGTTACCGCAAATTAGTAGCAGATTGTGTGATAACGCAAATTAGATGACACTGACATGAGTGACACGGAGTATCCTATCACTCATAGACATAGTATAGTAGTTGTAGACATGACCGAGCGACCAGGGGTAAGAGAAAGATATATTCATGTATTGACAGGTTAATGTATGGCAGCATAATCCTTTTTCTCTTTCACTCTTATAAATTTCGGTATTTCGCCATCGCCTCCTACCTATGCTGCCATAACCCGACCATGAAAAAAACCTGGTCGGTGATAAGGACAAAGCATGGCACTATTTTCTCTTCAATAAGACTTCTCTTCTATATCACTCATATATAATCTTTCTCTATCAAAGAGTGTCAGGCCCTTGCTATCACTAGATAGAATGGTTGTTTTGTCGGCTATCGTGTCATGCATACGTCAAAGTCGGCCATGATGACATACTCGAAAACCCACATGTTGGGCCAACGTAGGATGCATAAGGGGAGAAATTGGTTCCCGGTCCCGGGTTCAAATCCTGTTAAGGGCGTTTATTTGTGTTCATCTCAGATAGTTCCTGAGTTAGTATTTATCTATATCTACCTATTTATTAACATATTGTCGTCTAGTAGCCACAACAAAAACCTTTTATAGAGCTTAACGTGGGGCTAGGTCAATTTTGTGTAAGGTTAGCCCATAATATTTATTTTTTAATAGTAATATTTATTTACTTTTGGTCAAATATGACATAGGTCCGCACGGTTATGTAAGGTGGTTATTAACACTATTGTCAATGCTATTGCGTTTTGTATCTATTGACAAATAATATTTATCAAAGTTCAATGAGCTTCAAAGTCAAGGTCAAATTCTATAATGGTATCGTTGTCAGAAGGTTACAAAGTTAAAATTAATATCAATAAAAAAATACAAGTCGCGAATGGGTTGCGATTAAACAAAATGAAATACAAAAAAAAACCATCTAAAATTAAGGCGGTTCCCTGAGCCAAAAGGCGAAAAATCTCCTCATATGATCATGTTTTTCTAAGAGGCGTTGATATTCGTAGACGTGGAAAAAATATATGTAGTTCTTGACTAATATTATCTTTAATATCATAGCTTCCGATACACGAATTATGACACTTCGCTCGATACAATTAATTCCCAAAGTAACCTCTAACTCGGACTTTTAATCCAACTTTACTCGGTTATTTATTATGTGATACTATAAACAAAAAAAGAAGAAAAAACAATCTTAACTTAAATAGTAATTTCATAGCTTTCGAATTTCGATATTGTAGGGTAACGTTTTTAAAATAAATAAAAATCGACAAAATTCGATCAAAATGGACACTTGGCGCGCATGCTCTTTCCCGTTCTTTCTTGCGAAATGTGACAGAGACAGCGGCAAACCGATGGAACGGCCTTAAAGATTCCGTTTTGATTATAAATAAAAAACAACTACATTTTCTATCGAATGTATAACGAGAAGTGCTCCGAGGAATTCTTTCCGCCATCGCCCTAAGCGACAACATTGACCATCTTCACCACTTAAATGGTTGGCAGTCCTCAACTGTGCGTTTCTCCAGAAACTTCCTGCCTCGCACAGCTAAACTTTGGAATAAACTGTCGGTATTTCCGGACCGATACGACCTTCAAACCTTCAAGGAAAGAGCGTACTCCCATCTTAAAGGCCGGCAACGCACATACTACCCCTCTGGGTATCCATGGGCGACGGTAATCGCTTACCATCAATTGATTCGTTTGCTCATTTGTCTCCTATGTCATGAAAAGATAACTACTAAATTATATTGCCAATTAGGCAATCAGATAGTTGGTTCTGTTATTATCAATTAGTATTGGTATATTTCACATAAAGTACAGCAAACTATGAAACCTCACTAACCAATCAAGCCATCACTCAAACTCCATTATATCACAGTACGGCTAATAACACGAATCACATGTCAAATTAACCAATAATACAGGCAATTTGCTGCTGTGGGTAGTGCAATACAGTGAAATGCCGCTTTGTAGGTACAGTCGCCATCAGATATATCGGAGCAGCCGAGGTGTTCACAATATCTGAACACGCTCTCTAACGCCCTGACAACAAAGGCGTGTTCAGATATTTGTGAGCGCTTTAGCCGCTCCGATATATCTGATGGCGACTGTACAGTAAGTTTCTATTAGGGTGATTTTATTGAATGTTTGTACATTACACTGATTTAAACTTTCACGATTTTTACTCATTATTATTTATCTCCACGGGACTTAATCGCGTAAAATAGTTTTAAAATGTACCTCCGACGTTTCGAGGACGGCGTTGTCCCCGTGGTCTCGGAGAAGACTGGCTAAAGTTGACATCAACATCTTCTAGGCGCGCGAGTTTTTCGAACTACCCGCACTTGGTCTTGTTTATTAACTTGAACGTTTTGCGCACTAGGGATGCTACCGGGTCGACACACAACACTCACAATATTCGATTTTTCAACTTTCGATATTTGGTTTCGCTTACACTTACTAATGACTGGGTTCCATGTGGATGAGAACTTAAAACCTTCGTCTCGATTGAAATTTCTATGTTTCTTGATTTCAATGGCTTCACGGATTTTTCTACTATAAAACCCACGATCTGTAGAAAGTATTCTAGGGTTGTGAAGCTCAATCCAGTGGTTTGGCCCTGACTCTAGTAAATGCTCAGCAACAGCAGACTTGTTCACCTGACGGTTCTTGACAGCTGCGATATGTTCCTTAACTCGTTCCGCAATGGTACGTTTCGTTTCCCCGATGTAGGAACTACCACAACTGCAATCGATCTTATAAACGCCAGGTGACTGGAACGGGATAACGTCTATTAACGTCTTTATCTTCATCGTCCGTCGTTTGTACATTATCTCCTTTATTTAACTTGGGTCTTAGGAGGGTTTTACAATGTGAGTATAAAAGTACAATATAAAAACACTTACAAAACATTATAAAAAACCTAACCTAGGGTGCCGCCGGCAGCGGGGCAAAGCCAAAGCTGTCGGTGGTAGGGCCGCAGAGTGAGAAACCGACGCGCCGTGTCCAAAATTACCGCCTTTTGGGAATTTTTTTGGGAATTTTTGTTATTTCTGCTCACAACTTTAACTAAAATGGTCCATTATCAATATATGGACAGGTTTTTAGAGCATTTCATAAATTTCCTTGCCTGTGACCTGTGAAATACTTCAACTATTGACGGTTTTCGTTAATTTAATAAGACTTAGGTATTTTCATTTAAATAAAATTTCAGCGTGCTCTACCACGCTGATTTACAAAGATCTACATGTGAAAGATAGGTTTATTTGCAAGGTTTTATTTAGCTTTTATTCACCTGTCCTGTTGTTCGTCTGTGTGTGGTCTGTAATCAAATCGATGAAGCTGAAAATTTGCATAGATACATTGTTAGCGGTTGACAATGCAATATTATGGTACCATCGAGCTGATCTGATGATGGAGACAGGAGGTGGCCATAGGAACTGTGATAAAACAACGCAACCTAATTGTGTTTGGGGTTTTTTAGAATTGTGTCGATGAGTATTAGTTGCCTGTGGGAAGAAAACTACAGTCAGCGATAAAAGCTTGTGCCAAAAATGAAATTTTTGCCAAAAACTTATTTCACTATGTGTCTGTTTTGGTTGGTGAGCGGTTACTGTGGAATAGAAACGTAATATAATCCCAGTAGCACTTTCAAATCTTAGATTACCTGGGATGATCTTCTGTACATAATTGGAAGGTAAAAGCTAAGAGAATAGAGAGATTTTGTAGTCACAGTAAATGTACTGCCATCTTTCGACACAGGATTAAAACTGAAAATGAATAAAAATATCAAAAAATTACATATATGTATATGTTGGATAAATGTTTTTATTTTTTTAGAAAGCCATATGACTTTAAGTTTGTTCTTTCACTGATATGTGTTAAAATTGTTAAATAACAAACGGCATCTACACGAGTATAGGCCAAAGGTGTGGAGCCATCTATTCCAGCATAAATTTTTCTTGATTTTCCAAGGCACGTTTTCTCCTTAGATTTTACTTATCTTATAGGGAGTTACATATATCTTTGGTATAAGTAATCAAACCATGGATCATTGTACATTTATCTGATATTTGCAGCACGCATACTCATTTATATCATTAAACTATCATGATTTTTATGTCAAGTGCAAAATAATTAACCTCGCTCATTGTCAACAGATGTCATTGTTATTCAGAAAGATGACATTCGGATAGCAGCGGTAGCTGCATTACCGTTGCAGCGTGCGTCGTCGTTTTTGCCGCTGTATCTATCGATTTTATTGATGAGAAATGCGTAACGGAATGAACGTCAAAATCGCCATCGCCATCATAGCAGTGTTGGGCACAATTAATTACTTGTGTAATTCAATTACTAATTGAATTGCATGTAATTAAATTGTTTGCAATTGAATTACATGAAATTCAATGTGCTATGTAATTTGTAATTGCAATTACATCAATTGGTAATTAAATTTCTCAATTACACCAAAACACGGTACACCAAAAATTATTTAGACCATTACCATCAAACACAGTATACGAAGTCAATAAACTACTTAATGCGTTTAGTGAGGTAATAAATTATTTTATTTATCGTATTAGTATAAATTAGTATTTGGCGATGAAGACTAGGTGTGTAAATAAGACATTTATGCGCTATGGTAACAATTACATCATAATTTTCCCCGTAATTAGTACGAGGATGCACTACGGTATCACTATGGATGAAGTCTAACTAATTTATAATAAACACTTACTTTACACAGCCGAAAACACGTGCCTAATAAATTATAAATAATTATAATAAACGCGAGACGCGTTATACATACTTAATTCGCGTCCGGGCGACGTAATATTTATGTAACTGACTGGACCAAATGTAACTTGTTTATACCTCCACCTATCATTACATTTGTATCCTTAATAGATAGGAACAAGGTGCAAAATCGCAAGGCAAGCTGTTAATGAGTACATGTAACGACAAAGTGGTTTGTGAAAACTGACTAAAAATGGCACTGAAAGGGGCTGTAGATGGAGATGTAGTTTTATGAATGAATGTTGTATCGTAAGTATGGAACTGAAAGGCAAGTCAGGTTTAAGAAAAGGCTAGTTTGTTTACTAATTGAGGGTTTTTTTTATGCTAACTGACAGCGATTTTCCGCTAGGTAACAAAATGTTAATTTAAGAAGTTAACTATTCTAAGCTTGCTAGTTATACCTATATTAATTTTTAACAAGCAGAAACGACTGCGATCGATGCTATTAAGCTTAGAATAAATTTAAAAGTGGAAAAATTACTGCCTTGGGTGAGAGGAACATCCAGAGGCCGTGAGTTCAAGTCTCACCCAAGGCAGTAATTTTTCCACTTTTAAATTTATACCTATATTATCGATCAATGATTAAACAAGATGATTTACCTACATTACTCGTATTTTAATCACAAAGGCAGAGGATACCTACTTATTTTTATTGTATTGTTATCTTTGCAAATGCGAATATTAGACATGATGGGTTATTGGTTAAATTGTTTATATTATATTTTTTACATTGTTTTGGATTAATTTAAGTAAATAAAAAGGTATTTACATTATAGAAAAGTCTATTAATTCAAAAAAACCGGCCAAGTGCGAGTCGGACTCGCGTTTCAAGGGTTCCGTATATTACACAATATAAACAATGTATTTTTTATGTGAAACGTGAGTGAGTTTATTGTATGCCCGAAAAGGGTAAAACTGTTGATACCCATAAAAAAATGTACCTAGCTATACTTCTTGTACCTACACAGTTTGAACAATAAATGTTTCTGATTTCTGATTTCTGATTTCTGATTTCTGAGTGTGAAATGTCTTTAAAAAACCCGTAGGGGTCGGATCAAAAACTAAGTAATTAAGTCCGACTTACGCTTGACTGCAATTTCTAATAGGTTTTCCTGTAATCTATAGGTAAAGATCTATTTTGTTTATTTTTTTCAAAATTTTATACCCAGTACTTTCGGAGATAAAGGGGGGAATGGTCATTTTTTGCCTATTTTCTTGAATAACTTCTAAATTGTTTATCCTAAAATTGTAAAAAAAAATATATTTGAAATTCTCACAATGAGCTCTTTCATTTGATATATAACACAATATAGTTTGAAAAACTTTATTTTTTAATTTTCTCATTTACCCCCAAAAAGTGGCCCCCATGTTTAAAATTCATTTGTTTGCGTTACATGTCCGTCTTTGGGTCACAAACTTACATATGTATACCAAATTTCAACTTAATTGGTCTAGTAGTTTCGGAGAAAATAGGCTGTGACAGACGGACAGACAGACGGACAGACAGACAGACAGACAGACGCACGAGTGATCCTAAAAGGGTTCCGTTTTTTCCTTCTGAGGTACGAAACCCTAAAAATCCTGACAAAAGGCGAAAATTCCTGACAAGTTAGGAAAATTCCTGATATCTGGTAACCTTAAATGTGAGCAGTACCTAACGTAGTAAGCATTTTTATGATCAATACTAAAGTAATCCTGGGTAGTCTTCAATTGGAAAAACATTTTCGTCCAATAGGTTTAATAACCTGTGTGGTATCATGATCTTTTAAGGCGAACTTTATTGATATTACGCTTACAATTATACTCTCAGTAAAACAATACATAATGGCACTTAAATGCAAAATAAACAGACACATTAGTTAAACAAAGAGTCGCTAAATCTTCATGACCCTTAGGGCCGTTCCATCGGTTTGCCGCTGTCTCTATCACATTTCGCAAGAAAGAACGGGAAAGATCATGCGCGCCAAGTGTCAATTTTGATCGAATTTTGTCAATTTTTATTTATTTTAAAAACGTTACCCTTTAATATCGAAATTCGAAAGCTATGAAATTACTATTTAAGATAAGATTGTTGTTTCTTCTTTTTTTTGTTTATAGTATCACATAATAAATAACCGAGTAAAGCTGGATTAAAAGTCCTAGTTAGAGGTTACTTTGGGAATTAATTGTATCGAGCGAAGTGTCATAATTCGTGTATCGGAAGCTATGATGTTAAAGATAATATAGTCAAGAACTACATATATTTTTTCCACGTCTATGAATATCAACGCCTCTTAGAAAATCATGATCAAATAAGGAGATATTTCGCCTTCTGGCTCAGGGAACCGCCTTAAGGCCTGTTTCACAATGTCCAAGTAAAGTATTGGATAGCTAATTAACAAATAAATAAACTGCCAGATAAAATTTCCTACAAAAAAAGCACTTTATCCAGCAGATAAAGCTTATTTGGAGATTGTGAAACGCCAACGATGACTATTCGTCAGATAAGTGGCAAGTAGCTTATTCAGGACTTTACTTGGACATTGTGAAAGAGGCCCTTAAAATCGTCGTCTTCGTTAAGTGTAATGTTTTGTAAAAGTTGTACGACCTCTGCGTCCGAGTGTACACTTGTGCAGTAAAGTACAGTCTTGTTCGCCGGACGTTACTCAATGTTATAATATAGGTCGCCTGACCGGTTTGTGCTCCGCTAAAACTTAGTACAGTCGCCATCAGATATATCGGAGCGGCCGAGGCGCTCACAAATATCTGAACACGCCTCTATTGTCAAGGCGTTAGAGTGCGTGTTCAGATATTGTGAACACCTTGGCCGCTCCGATATATCTGATGGCGACTGTACCTACTCGTATTAATACCATTTTACGAGAATTCTAAAGGAGCCCACTGACTATCAGTCCGCTGGACGATATCGGCCTGTCAGTTGTTCGGAACTGTCAAATTTTTGTTCTAACTGACAGGCCGATATCGTCCGGCGGACTGATAGTCAGTGGGCTCCTTAAAGAGCGTCGTGACATTATAAATACGACCAAAATTGAGCTGAGAATAAGACAATATTCGAATTATTCGGGAGGCAATCTACCTCAGCTAACGGCTCGGCCACGACATTGCGCGACTGGCAACGGCGGCGGCGGCAACCATAGGTTAGAGCGAGACACAGCGATCGGACCTTTCTTTCTCACCTGTGGTTGCCGCCGCCGCCGTTGCCGGTCGCGTAAAGTCGTGGCTGGGCCGTAAGTCTTTTAAGTCTGTCTAAGATAACTATGCACCGATTCTAAAAAAGTGTAGCGAATATATAGCATGGTTAATACACTATACATTGTGAAAAACACTTTCCTTTAAATATATTTTCAATAATGTTAACATACACAGAGGAAAATGGGGACGTTTGTAAGGAGAAGCGGTTGTGCACTATCGTAAATCTTCCGTAAATTTTTGAAGATTAGTATTTTGACAGTAGTGATCTTACCACATAATTTCAATGCAAACCTAACCCTTTATAAGACACACTATATTAGGTATTTATAATGTCAAAATGTCATATTTTCGTATATTTTTACTATGCAGAATTTTTAAGACTATGAAGTAGCTATGAGGCTTGAATTTAGGATTTTTTTAATCGGGGATCCGGATTTTTTAAAATTAAAAAACCAAACATGCATCTTCTGAGGTCAAATAACTATATATGTAGGCAACTGCTGAGGTGACCGCCAAATACCTTGAAAATGCCTTCATAAATAAAACATTTTCTTTTTATTTTATTATCATTTCAATATATTTTTTGTCTAAATTTATTTACAATACAATAAAATATTACATTTCTTACAAATGATTATATAATTACACGAGGTAATTTAGTCAAACCCGTTCGTTATCGCTTTCGGTGCAAAAGTGCCCATAATGCTCACGGCATTACCCCGCTGGATGGCTATGGACACCCTCTGCACCAGAAACGATTCGGAGCGGGGGTCCTCTCCCTTTTGCCTAAGTCGACGGCCTATGTCACGCACAATTTTCTTTTTTATTTTATCGTATGGCATATGAAGGGTACACGGAAAGAACATGTCTAGTCACTTTAGTAACATTTTGAGTAATCGAGGTTTTAAAATTTGGAACCATGTCAAAATGTATGGTAATTCCGTGACCAGGTCTTTTTTAACTAAAAAAAAATTGTGTTACATATATTATACAGTGGTAACAAATAGTTCATTAAGAGCTCTACATTTTGAAATGAAAATCTCATTTTCCGAAAAAAGTGACTAGACATATTCTTTCCGTGTACCCTTCATGTACATGTCACTGGATTACAATGTATTTAAAAAAGATACTTATGGTTAGTTAAAATTTCGCCCTTCCCAGGTACGCGACTGCTTCATCTGACAGGAACTTAAAATCGTCTACATGGCCTGTGTATCTAGTAAGAGGGCATTCCAGTACGATGATAAAACATTTACTTACTGACACAGAAATGCACCCATTAACACGCTTGGAAGCGGACTTGCCACTCCTCGATAGTCTCGATACAGTTACAACGACCGCGACCGCTAGGCCTATTAATTACTTAATACCTTTACAATGTATATATAGTTTGAAGAACAAAATGTTGACGAGATGGTGACCGCTTTCGGATGGAAGTAAATGGGAATCTACTATTCTGAAGTGTACGATGCACTAATTATACTCAGTATCTAAGGCCTTGCAACTAATTGTATCATTTAGCGGTACACTGTGTGGCCGGCGCGCGCGCATGAAATCGAAAGCGGAGAAAACAAAGCGTGACGCAACCGATGGGAACCGATGATAATGGGCTTTAGCTTTAAACGGTCGCAATAAGGAAAAATGTATAAGACATATAATGTGCGTCCGAGTACGGAACCCTGAGGTAACCCCATAGAGTTTAACCGCATTTTAGTTCATGTATTTATCAAAAGCATTTGTAGACGCGACTTGCCTCAAATGTTTTGTGTTTGTTGCTAGTATAATATGCTAGTGATTCTGAGTTGAAAGAACCCAGGATCTGTGAGAATCAAGTTTTCAATATTTATTTTATAAAACACCCAAATAACGTTATAAATTTATACATCGGGGTTTTCGGTGCGGGAATGATTTGAGTGAGACTAGAGATAAACATTAAACAGGTTAGTCTGAGAAAACATCACATCACGCCTAATGTATAACGACAGCTCTGTGAGTTTATACACACTATGATACAATTAGATTTTCACTACACAAGCTTGTAAAGATACTTTATAATTCAAAATCGGAAGAGGAAATTGCATTTTATCTACAAGTGTCGAAGTAATTGGAAGCAAATGTTGAGTTGATTTCTGGTGTCGGCGAGTAGAATTGGCTTTTAAATGATGATTTTTAATGATAGGTATCGAATAAAAATATTTTTTGATTTAATCTTCTTGCTTAATTTATTATTCATTAGGTAGAAACCTGCTAGTGTACATCTTAAGTCAATACACTCTTTGGCTAATGTCATACAATCTCACACCAAAAACCCCGATGTATGGTATAGATAGGTAATCTATAAGTATACTATTAAATGTATTTCGTTTATTTTGTTTAAGTATTTACTACTTATTGTACCAACTAAGTAGGTAGTTTGTGTCACATTTTTATTACATTTCATTCTAGACCACGTGTTTGCTGTAATATTCTCAAATTTGGTTAGAAATGTAAAAAATGCGGTCACACCAATTAGGGCGTTGCACGTATACCTATACATCTTTAATTAATTGGCCGACTTGCACCACGGATTATTAACTATTTGGGTTAACGTGGGCTATGAGAACTGGTTTTATTAATAATAATATACACATAATAAACCCTTTAATTAACACGTATTTATTACAAAAATACAGTTTTTGTGATAGTTATAACCAAAATTATCTAAGAGTCATGTTATCTTCACGTTTGTTAAAATGGTTACCTGTTTCTAAATGAGCCTATCCTAATTCCTATCGAAATTCAAATTTTCTATAGGACGATTACCCTTCGCGCCTACATTTTTTAAAATTGCCGCCTTTTTTACTGACGAAAATGGCTTGACACTCTTGACAGACTAGTCTAGTTGTAAACGAATGTACAGTTGTACACTTACCCCTTCATTCATAAAACTTAGTAAACCTCTGTCAAATTTTGTCCCCTTTTCTAACAAGTAAACACAAATAAATTTAAAAGTGGATAAATTACCGCCTTGGGTGAGACTTGAACTCACGGCCTCTGGGTGGAGTTCAAGGCTCATCCAAGGGAGTAATTTTTCCACTTTTAAATTTATTTTAAGCTTGTTAAAAATTAATTTAAGTAAACACAAATGTAAAATTGACGGCTAAAGACAAAAAAATCATGGGTTTGTTATACCTGACAGGCGTTTATAAGCATACATCTTGACTGAAATACATTGGAGTTGAAAGTTTGAAACTAGGTCCATGGGGTCCCAGCGTGCACAAGTTGTTTGCAGAAATCGCGAAGCGTCTGGTTGACGTAACTGGTGACCGATGAGCTGGCGGCTTCCTCGCACAACGTATCAGCATTGCGATACAGCGAGGAAATGCCGCCAGCATCCTTGGTACAATGCCTCAAGGGCCTATTTTAGATTTAAGCTAGTTATTAATTTCGTTTAATAGTACCACTGTATACCTATATATTGTAGGTATGTAAATTCACGGAATTCACGGCACGGCCGGTTGTGTACTTGAGTGGGAGATATTTTGTTTTACCCGCCGATAACTTATTGTAATTAGGTAATCTCATTTTTAACTTTATATAATTTTTGTTTTTCCTATGTACCACAACAATGTTTAAATGTAAAATGTATCCACGAATGCAGTGTCGATACAAACCCGATAGGGTTTCACGGCACTTTTCTGTCTGATGTAATGTAAGATTTTAATATAGAATAAATAAAAATAAAAATAAATAAATAAAAAAATAAAAAAATATTAATAAATATACATGTTTACACAGATAATCAATTTAAAATAGAAAGAGATTAGCCTGTCTGTCTCACTCTAACACTAAGCATTTACTAAGGTCACTCAACTCCACGATATTTTTATTAAGTACTGTAACATTTTCGCATATGTATGAATATGACCGCATATGCAACAAATTAGCAATGAAATCGAGAGCACTTTCCCAAGGTCTGGTTGCTCAACCTGTGAATCGTTAGACAAAGGGGGATGCACACAAAAAGTGAAACAAGAACTAGTGTTAAACGATTATTCATGACTTACGACACGGGGTCGGTAAGAGACAGGATGTAGCGATTTACACTATCAACATAGAGTAACTTATACTAGAGCGGTACTGTCATAGTAAATTTTGTAACCCCAGTAAATTCACTGCCATCTGTCGACACACTTTAAAACTGAAAATGAAGATTTATAAAAATACGATAAAATGTATTTAAATATAGATAAATGATTTTTTTTATTTGCATTAATTATTTTTATGATTTTGACCTATGTTCCTTCACTGATATGCTTTAAAATTGTTAAATAACAAACGAAACCGTCAACGCCATCTATACGACTGTAGGCCAAAACTAGTAGCGCCCTCTGAACGAGAATCAAATTTTCTTGATTTTCGAAGCACGTTTTTTCCTTAGACTGTATCCATCTATTACGGAGTTATATCTATCTTTGCTATCAATCAATCTTTTATTGATAAAATGTAAGTAAATATTTTAAAGCCTGACCAGGAATATATGATCATTGTCAAGAGGGCGCTGTTATTTTCATGTATAGGGTGACAGTTCAGTTTAGTATGAAAATATTAGTTCCAGTGAAATTCCGCAACATGGCGCGTGATCATTCCTGGTCAGGCTTTACATGTCAATAACACAATCAATGCAATTGTAATACAATACTTAAAGGGGCCCACTGACTATCAGTTCGCCGGACGATATCGGCCTGTCAGTTGTTCGGAACTGTCAAATTTTTGTTCTAACTGACAGACCGATATCGTCCGGCGGACTGATAGTCAGTGGCCCCCTTAAAGCTAATGGGAACAGCATTTTATTATATTTTGAATGAAATATTACTTACTTATCTAGGGTACATCATTATTTTTGGGTCAAAATTAATTTTAATATATTTTAATTCAAATTATAACTATCTGAAGACGTGGCCGATAGGCATTGGTCTCTGGACCCTATCTGCTGCTATTTACTAACATCCTAATAGAAATAATTTCTATTCATACAATATTTACAGTACGCAGATTATAGAGCATCTATAGTCTGTTCGGAAACCGGTAAAACTATCGGATTACCCTCTTCCGTCACAAAGATTCGTTATGGTTTTTGGTTGGAAGCACAGTCCGTAAGTTTGCTGGTAAAGTGTTACGTAGCAGATAGATTTCTCTATCCCTGCCACTAACACTTATAACAGAAGACAAAAATACAGACCCACAATTCTCTAGTCGTTTTAATATTTTCCTTGAGGACTATTTATGATGACTGACAGGCCCTTTGCCCGCTTCCTGTTATACTTTAAGACGTTTCGAACTAGATATTCGCGTACACTGCTCACAACACCGCATTTGCATGTCAATCGAATGAAGAGCATAATAATATGTGAGAACTAAGAACAAATAATTAGTGGTCACACCAGTCGGCTTTTCAACTGTCTAGCTATCACGGTTCATGATATACAGTCTGGTGACAGACGAACAGACAGACGGACAGCGGAGTCCCGTTTTTACCCTTTGTGTACGGAACCCTAAAAAATAACAAAACTGGTCACCGATATGTTAATTCAAACTTTAATTAAAATTGTTATCCTAAATAAACAAATAACCCTATCCCTAGTGACCGTTATTATAGTTAATGACTACTCGTATCGTATTTCATGCAGGCCAGGCCGGAACACGAAACACTTGTAGCCGGTAGTGAAATCCGCATTACACGGAATCATTTCGTTATTCATTCGAAAGGAAGAAACAATATATTACGAGCTTTTGCACTAATTACCTACCTGTACAAAGTTTCAACCCCAACTTGACTTTTAGGAGATGAAATTCGGGGAAGGTATCGTATATTTACACTAAAATAAAGAAATAAATAAATAAATACATAATAACGTTCTATCTTCCCGTTCCCGTAAGTTAAGAACAGGGGTAAAACCCACAGATTTAATATTTCGCTAGACGACGCAAATACCACGATTTGTATTGAAACCAAGCGTGCCGAAGATTTACACATAATAAAATTTTAAAATTACTTATCTGTGATACGAAATATGTTCTTGCCTTTGGGTGCTCGCAATTTTTGGGCTGTTGCAGTTAATTATCATGCAACGAAGCATTTTTTCAGTTCTTCACGGTCGTCCGGCTGCAACAACTGACGCGCGTGGACTGTAAAGAGCGACGGTCAACCTCGACGCTTGGTCGGGGTTCGGACACGTGAAGTAGATACATTTGCATCTTCTATGGTATATTTATTTCTGGGTAAAACCATTGACCACAATTTTTATACAGGTCAAAACATTTGCTGATAACCATACTTTAGTTTTGAGGGTTCCCAAGTCAACTAAGAACCCTTATAATTTTGCCATATCCGTCTGTCTGTCCGAGGCTTTGTTGGTATTACATTTCGAGAGTCCGAGATACAAAATACAACTTGTTTTTCTGTGTGGTCATGCCCAACGAACACAAAAAACACAAGCTTAGAAAATTTTGCTATATGCCTTTGCGTGCGTTTCGCATAGCGACTTATTTCTTCATCAGCGCCTACACTTCGAAGTAATCGTATTTACCTCGCTCAAACATGCGATCAAACATATAATTTAACAGATATATTTCCATCTGATATCAACATGAGCGCAATTATGATTTCAGATATACTAACAGCACACAACACAATCGACTAATAGCAGACCTTATGTCGAGGAAATAAGGGGTATAAATGATTAGTTATTTATGTCAACGTTTGAACCGCGAGTGCGAGGCCGAGATATTGTTTAAGACACTAAACCTGGTTTTCTAAATTCTATGAGCGCTTTAATTTAGCTTCTGCTATAGATACATGTGAACAAGTACAGTATATGATAAAAATAAGGAAAAAAATACTGTAAGAATTACTCGGGAGACGAAAGTTTATAATGCTTAGTAGCATAGGTAATAAATTACTTACCTATAGCACAGGGCGGACACGCTATACATTAAAAATCACTTGCGTTTCTTTGTGTCAACGGCACGTCTGTACACGCGTCATGCGTCATAGTGTGAGTAAATTGCTTAAAAATAGTACTGAGAGTACGCCAGAAGTCCGCCAGATATCTGTCGCGGGGCGAGGTAATTCGAGTCGAGGCGGGGCGGTGCGAGGCCGTTCTGTATGATTATACTATTGCTTATTCTGTGCCTATAGGTACTGTAAACCTTAAAATGGGGTTTACAGTAGGTACATGTGGTGCTACTTTACCGCCCTAGTGCGGTAATTAGCACAATACGTGCCTATATCGAATTAAAGGGCCATATGTACTGTAAAACGTTGTACGATACACGTGCGAAAAGATAATTCACAACTCGTGTCGATTTAAAACACTCCCATCGGTCGTGTTTTAATTTATCGCCACTCATTGCGAATTTCCTACTTTTCGTACTTGTATCGTAATGTACTATTAGGATGTACGTTGCATATGTAGAAGATTACAAGTAGGTACACGGAAATTCGATACCCCATTGATTGGCTGGAAGATAATACCTTACGGCATTATGCCAGCCGTTTGTACTCTTTTGTATTGTAATAAATATTAGATATATAATAATTGTCTAACAATATAATTCTATTTCAAGCTCTGTTATGAAACGGGTCAAATTTCAGCAATTTGTTTTCGCCCCGGGCCTTTGCTTGCTCGTGTTTCTGTGTAACTGATTTATAATACAACAAATTATCTAAATTGATATACTTAGGGCCGATACAGACGGACTGCAATCCGACTGCAATTTGTATGGGAACTGCACGGCGACTGCACGTCAACTGCAACGTCGTAGTGCAGTTCCTATGCAAGTTGCAGTCGGTTTGCAGTCCGTCTGTACCGGCCCTTATCAATACTGGTCTGCAGTTTAGGCACAGGGCGGACACGCTATACATCAAAAATCACTTGCGTTTCTATGTGTGAACGGCGTCTGTACACGCGTCATGCGTCATAGTGTGAGTAAGTTGCTTAAAAATAGTACTGAGCGGCCGGCAAACTGCCGTCAATCTGCTGTCGCGGGGCGAGGTAATTCGAGTCGAGGCGGGGCGGTGCGTGGCCGTTCTGTATAATAATACTATTACTTAATTATTCTGTGGTTTAGACTAGCGTTGTTTGTCACTGTCAGCATGCAGCGTTGTTTATAATTTGTAATGCGACTGTCTAAGTATATATATGAAGATGACACAATTTTATGTGACACTTAACATGGTTAAAAATAAACTATCCGCTTAAAGTTGCATCATTTCTGCAAAAACTTATGCCAACATCTTGTAGATCGTGCTGCTTCATTTTATTGCTTATTTGCTTTTTTTTATTTTTTTCATAATTTACCTCTGACGTTTCGGCAACTTAAAAAATCCAACTATTAATAAGTACTCCATTTTAATGGTACCTATGCAAGTATTGAAAGGTCCAATAATCTTTTAAAAAAACCCGGCCAAGTGCGAGTCGGACTCGCGTTCCAAGGGTTCCGTACATTACATAATTTAAACAATGTATTTTTTATGTGAAACGTGAGTGAAATGTCTTTAAAATGCCTTTGGTCGGATCAAAAACTAAGTAATTAAGCCCGACTCACGCTTGACTACACATTTCTAATAGGTTTTCCTGTAATCTATAGGTAAAGATATATTTTGTGTATTTTTTTCAAAATTTTAGACCCAGTAGTTTCGGAGATAAAGGGGGGGAATGGTCATTTTTTGCCTATTTTCTTGAATAACTTCTAAACCGTTTATCCTAAAATTATAAAAAGAAAATATTTGAGATTCTCATTCTGAGCTCTTTCATTTGATATGTAACACGATATAGTTTGAAAAAGTTTATTTTTTAATTTTCACATTTACCCCACAAAAGTGGCCGCCATGTTTAAAATTCATTTATTTACGTTACATGTTCGTCTTTGGGTCACAAACTTACATATGTATACCAAATTTCAACTTAATTGGTCCAGTAGTTTCGGAGAAAATAGGCTGTGACAGACGGACAGACAGACAGACAGACGCACGAGTGATCCTATAAGGGTTCCGTTTTTTCCTTTTGAGGTACGGAACCCTAAAAATCTCGGATATTTCAGGAAACTTTCACAAGAAATAAAGATTTTATTTTGGAAATGGTAAATTTCGTCCCCCAAACAAAAATTTGTCAATTTTGGATACTTTCCGACAGCACATCGATAGTTATAGCTATAACAAAAGTTTAATTAAAATAAACAAAATCTTATTATCAAACCTGTGATCACCCTGTGATAACTCGGGGGCCTCGGGGCACATTCTAGGGATTTGATATCGATAAAAAAGATTCGATATTTTGCATCCGTCAGCCGCCTATTAGTCATATTGTCAAAATAGTTTCGATAAAGAACTCCTTTCAGGCATATTTTACAAAATCAATGTAAGGTTTGTCTGGAAATGGTTTATGTACCTAATGGTATTTTTATGACTAGGTAAATTTCACTTTTTATATACTTTGAGCAATAAATGAAGATAGAGTAATGTTTAAGAAATAATAAATAACGACATAAAATGATTAGAATAAAACATTTAGTGCCAATGTGGAAATACTGACCTGATTTAAAAATAAAATAAATTCTTTAAAAACACACCTTTTTAGAATTTAAGAAGCAGTAGGTATACAAAACGATTTTTTATAAATATATTTATTTTGTAGAACATTTTGATGTTGACAGTAACATCGATATATTTAATTAGCCTCATGCATGAAGTTTATATTTGAACGAAATATGTTTTATTCGGATGTTTGTTACCGTTATATCATGTTATAAATGCATTTCCGTTTTTAAATTACCATTTAATTACTTAAAATTATAAATAAAAAGTACAAAAATTTGCCCGCGAAAAGCTAGTGAGCGAAACGCTCGAAACGCCACGTGACGTCACGCGTTCGACAGATTAGTGTCATTAGTAGCAAACGTCAGTTAGGCCGCCCAACGTGTGACGTCATCACGCTCTGTCGAATTCGCGCCAAAAATTGTGAGCGTTTCAACCGCTCAAAAATTTTCAACATTTTAAATATTTTTTAATAAAATAATGTTAAGGTTTACAAAAGTATTTTTATCATTTCCGGTGTCCAACGATATAAATTATGAATCCAAAAATAAATTCATGCATGGAGCTAATTGTCGATAAAATATTTTGCTACGTCACTTTAGTATAGGTGCCCCGAGTTATCCCAGGTTTGCTTATTATATTATAGCATCTGATGGAGCGTAAGCTCAATGCTATTCGAGGCAAGGTTACTGTATGATGTAATACATCGCTAACATACTCCATATTGTCATTGCATACACAGCGAAAAGCGTTCTCTTTAGGTAAACCAGCTTAATTTTAAAAAAAAATATTGTTCTTCAGTTATTTTACTTTTTACACTTTTGTGTCATTTAACATTATAGGTAATTATTTATGTATCACTTTGTTTTATATGGGTGCTTGCCTAAAATAAAATCAATTTATTTATTTTATTTTATTATTATATTAAGGATTGGATTGAACTTTACCATATCATAACCATATCATAATATATTTATTGTGACTATAGGTCAAAAAAAAAGGTGTTACATTTCATGGGTACTAAAACCATAGCAAACCTTAGCTTTTGGTCGCAATTTCCCACTTTCGTACCTATATGAAGCCTTATTAGCTAATACTTGTGATACTACCTAGTCAAATTTTAAATTTTAATGTAATAGTAAATGTTTTATGTAATGTAAATGTGTACGGCTCACCCGGTATTGTATTGTCCTAGTCCTAGCTCTAAGTATATTGATTTGCATGGTAGGTTTTAATTAATTGTACTGTTTAACATTAGTATTTAAGTTTTTTGTCTAACACTTCTATGGGCCATGCCTGCAAATTAATGATTATTTAATTTAATTTAATTTAATAATTACCTCTTAAGAATAAATACGAAATTACGCATAATTGTTACGAAATAAATTTAAAACATTAAACTCAAACTGACTGTTTTTAATGAGGCAAACTCTCGCAAGCTCTGAAGAAAATGAGAATATAACTGCAGCGTCGTATCAAATATTGCGAAATAAACTTACATAACTAGATACATTTCAATAAGTATCGCAAACTCATATTTGAGTTTGCTAAAATTATCTAATTCCAATCTAAATCCCTTTAGATAGAGCTAAATTTAGTATAATTTTATTTTGATACTATGTCAGTTTTTGTGAAATATCGGTCAACATTTAGCTTAATCCGATATCACAAAGTAAAACGGATAAGATTATGTTTCTTAGCGTATTTAATATCTCATAGTTCGGCATTGATTGACAGTAATGATACTAATGACTGATGATTGACAGAGAGAGGTGAAACAAGGTTTTGTTAAATGACTATAAGGTTATTTGGCCTAGTTTAATTCGTAATATATTTTTGGTAAAAGGTCGTTTAGTTTGTTCTAAAATAGGCCGATAAAGTTAACATAATATAATCAGTTGAATGTGAAAAATATTTCCATATCCTATGTAAACTAAAGGAGCCCACTGACTATCAGTCCGCCGGACGATATCGGCCTGTCAGTTAGAACAAAAATTTGACAGTTCCGAACAACTGACAGGCCGATATCGTCCGGCGGACTGATAGTCAGTGGGCCCCTTAAGAGGTAAAGCTTCAGTCGTCATCAGATATATCGGAGCGGCCAAGGTGCTCACATATATCTAAACAGGCCTCTATTGCCAAGGCGCTAAAGTGCGTATTTAGATATTTTTGAGCACCTCAGCTGCTGCTCCGATATATTCAATGACGACTGTACCCGTAATATTAGATCTTACCCTTAATAAAACCTTGTAACCCCTTGATAACATCCGTTCAGAAAAGTAAACTTCACCTACTCATAGTCCATGATTCGATAGAAGCAAATATCCATACTAATATTATAAATGCGAAAGTCTGTATGTCTGTCTGTCGGTGTGTTCCCTCTTCACGCTTAAACCGCTGAATCGATTTAGATGAAATTTGGCATAGAGATAGGTCGAGTCCCTGAGAAGGACATAGGATAGTTTTTATCCCGAAAATCATCCCTTAAGAAAGTAAAAAGCGGGGTGGAATTGAGATAATTAATGAAGTGCCTGCTAATTTGTGTGCATAATATGCTCAAATTGAATGATTGCTATAAGACTTTCTCCAGGCGCTATTCTTACTCTAGCAGGGGTTACTAAGTCCACGCAGACGAAGATGCGGGCAAAAGCTAGTGTTTCTATAAATAGCATGGACCGTAAACAAAAGTCGTACAAAAAAAAAATCATAAGAAACCGTAAGTTCTCGATCAGCAGAGCATTAAATCTACAATAGAAGTAAAACAAAAGAAAATCAATCATCTCAACCATGGCCTTGTCCTAGTTACTCACGGCATTCATTAGCATCACCAAATTATCAAAGCGATTTAAAAAATGACAGACAGACACCCACACATATTAATGACTAACGATTTCTAGCATCTGTTTTGAGAGACAGGAATTTAAACTTTAAGTTGAAGCATTATTATTAAGACTATGTAAATGGACTATATCGCGTATAATGAATTTAAAATACAATTTCGAGCCCTTTACAGTGTTCGTGATCAAAACATGGTCAAAGGTCGGGGTGTATTTTAAATTCATTATACTCAATATAAAGAGTATTGTATTGTATTGTATAATCCGTTTACTCGTACTTACATGGTTTTATTTAAAGTATTATTCTATTAATTTTAATAAGCCTATAAGTAGATAGGTATAAAGAATGACGCCACTTATGTTCCATTGTGTTACCAGTTATTAGTACATTTATTCTTACTAATTCGCATATGTCGCTCCGTTTAATTGTTTTCATTATAAAATGGAACTGCCCATTGTCATTCTATAAAAACTTTTTTTTTACGCGTGCACAAACTAGATGCTACTGAAGAAAACCAAGAGTGTCTGGATGTGACATTGTCATAGCATTTATATTTCACAATTAGAAATCTATAGGACTCTAACATACTTGTACGATATTTCCGCCCAAAAGAGTCAGATGATAGAATTAGACAACGTATCGCAGCCAATAAGTTGTTTAACAAACGTGGACCGATATTTTTTCATGTTTCTTTTCACGCGGTTTAGAATATTTTTGTTATAAATGTAGGTTTTTTTTTCGATCCGTCTTATTAGAAAAATGTTTATTTTCAAATAATATTCTAACATAACCAGAAATTAAATTATATTATAAATTATTTAAAAATAAACATTTATCTTAACAAACAAATTAAATTAAATTTATAAACAGTTAACGGGTGAAAACGTACTGAAACGAAACGTTCAATAAATGTCGATGTTGGGGGCGTGGTCAACTAAAAATCTTAAGCCAAATTGTATTAATGTATAGAGGCGCCATGTTAGATCATTTGTTATTGTAACTGACATCCTACATACAGTCACTTTTTGCAACCGAGGTCACACAATCAATAATATCAACGCACCAAAACTTATTGTACCTAGACTTATATTGACCGGGATATAGACCGTGATTACCTTTTGTATTGTTTATGAGCTCCCGATATTCGTGAAACTAACCGTGAATCATTCAAAAGTACTGCGAGTACTGGGGGCGCGCGCCCCGCGCGACGCTGCCGGCGCCTCCTGGCGCGTCCTGACACACGCACTGTCCACGCAGCGAACGCACCCACCGCCCGGGCCATCTCCCTTATTAATAATATCATTACACAGGTCCCGGATGCCGACATATTTGCAGATAGGCCGGGAAAGTTCATCAAAGCCGCCATAGCGGCTTTGAACTGCACCCAACTTAGTAATTAGTAATTAATTAATAATTTTATTGTTTATTGACTACGCTGTTTTATTATTTTTATTCTTTATGTTTGACTTGCTTGTTTAACCGTAACTAGTGTTTTGTTGTTCTTCTATGTAGTTTGTAATTTTATGGTGTTATTTGTGTCAGAATTTTGTATTTGTTAATTAATTATGCATAATGTTTACCGTGTAAGCGATTTGGTATATTACTGTAAGCTTATATGAGAGAAATAAATAAATGAAATGAAATGAAATGAAAACTCTCATTGTGCCGAGTTACTTAATAATAAATCATTTATTTCAGACCGAGCTGATCCATAGTTTGTTAGTTACAGAGTATCTTAATAACTATGTTAGTGGCACAATACAAAAACAACAATAATTAAAATTTAACAATACAAATATAAAACTACATTTTATAACTACATTTATTTAATGAAAACTAAAGTAACGTAATACGTAAAAATTCCTTTGTGAACTGTCTGATCTGTATAATTTGTTTAGCTGCATTTCGTTGTTTTATTGCAAAACGTTTAGTTTGTTTTAATAGCTGTCGCCAATAAGCCATTGACATTTCAACGGGTCATATTAAAGTTAAAATGACAACCGTATTGATCAAATAAATGTTTTTTAATCATTTTATTCATTTAATTATTCGATTTTCAGCAAAATATATGTATGTACCACGTACATTATGTGATACTAATTATCAGGTTGACATAGCGCTGATGAATGAAAATCTAGTTATCACTGCAAAAAGGATGTGGCGTAATTTGCTTCAGCTGTTCTGAAAATTATAAATTAGCGGCTGCAATATTTTTCATTCCTTTAGGAGTCTTGTCAGTACTGAGTATTCTCCAATCTTTTGTCTATGCACATAAGCAAAATTTGGCAAGTTGTAAGCGTATATATTTCTTGACTACTTTAAAAAAAAAAGTCTTCCGTAGGGCCCATTCGGTGATGCCACGACAGATAAAGATTCATTAAGAGGATAGTGGACGACCGATTCTTCATACAAACGTAGTCCCGATTTTCCTCTCTGGATATTAACATTGTAATAGCTATTTATGCAACAAGTGCGGAAAGTGTATGATTTCCGACGAGTGGTATTTTATTCACGAGCGAGCAAAAGAGAGTGAGTGTATAAAGGAATACAAGTCGGAAATCATCTTTACGCACGTGTATATAATGTTTTACTATGCATTATGCGAGTAAATAAAAAAAACATATAATGGCAAATAAGTTTAATTATTAAAAAATTGAAAACAAAAAGCACTAGTGCGGAAAAGTGCTCTTTTCCGCACTAGTGCAAGAAAGTAGCACCATATGTACTGTAAAAAAAATTGAAAACAAAAAGCACTAGTGCAGAAAAGTAGTACTTTCCGCATGATATGGCTCCGTAGAAACGCACTTTTCGAGCACATGCATTGTAAAATATTTGCTATGGTTAATATAACTACTACAATAAATTGTGTAATTTTTTCATATTGTCAATATCCACGGAGGAAAATGGGGACCACGTTTGTATGGAGAATCGGTCGTCCACTATCCTCTTAATCAAAGTCGGTTAAAATGGTCAAGGCCACAACGTAATTCAACCAACACTTGCACTAATTAGATGCACCCAGCCGAGTGCATGTCATTACCAATGAGGTCATATTAATTCACCTGACTCTGAGCAACTACACCCGCCATATAATTGGGTCAGATCAATAACGCTGGGCCTTTGATGTGGCCGTAATATATGAAATTGATTTTATACTTAGTTGCATGGTTACAAAACTAGTGACTCAAGAATATTATGGACACCAGAAAAATAACTGGTAGACTAAGATATATTTGTACTTATGAAATAGTTCAAACTAAACTATTTTTTGCTTTTTTTGTTACTTTGGTGTTCCTCCGGGAAGTCTTGTTGGACCAAAACTGTTGTACAAAATGTAAAACTGATGACTTAGTTGCTTGTGTAATATCAATAATATCATTCACAGCAGAAAATTAACTATTATTAGGACATGTCATGTAGTTTGGCTAAATCAAATGAATGTTGAAGCTGTAAAAAAAATGTACTGGCTTGCATATGATAATATAGTTATGTATGTAAGGTATATATGATGTAAGTATATGATTTCTCCCTAGTTAGTATGTTATCATAAAAATAGAATTAATAAACAGAATCGAACTGCTAACTGACCTTCCACCGAAAAGGGAAAAACGAGGGTTCGAAAATACGGCGAAACGTGCCGAGAAAAGATATGCACTGCCTTTTGCCCATTGTCTCGTCTTGGCGGGGGCACGGCTGTGCCCCCAGATTATAGAATTAGGAAACTAACAAGCATCGTAGTGTTATTTCGATATTTTTGTTAGGTACATAAAATTGATGTAATATATTAGACTTTCGTAAACATTTTCGTATGTTTATAATCTACTCGTAATTAGTGCATATCATAAGCTACTTAGAAATTCTTTACATTTTGTAAGAATATGTGATAAAACTTTTTACTAACAATGAAACAAGTGTTGTAATCATTTTGTATACAGTATCGTAATATTTCTCACGAAATCCAAGAGGAAAATAAAGTTCAGCCAAACTGCTTATTATCCATGTGTAGTAATAATCACTAGGGAATTATTTAACACTTTTTTACAATTTACAATTTTAAAATTAAGGGGCCCACTAACTATCAGTCCGCCGGACGATATCGGCCTGTCAGTTGTTCGGAACTATCAAATTTTTGTTCTAACTGACAGGCCGATATCGTCCGGCGGACTGATAGTCAGTGGGCCCCTTTACCTATTTAAAATTTTTGTGGTCCTAATCTGGGTGCCCCCAGATAAGCACCACTAAAAATCCGCACCATGGCGAAGACCAAATAAAATCTTGCCAGGGTATGCTTGGGTACTTGGGCCCAATATTTTTAAATAGGTAATTGTTCTATATCCACATTCTCGTGTTGCGTGGTAATGTCTACCATTAATTTCAAACCCAATGGTCGTAACAAACAGTTTTTTTATATGCAAAACGGTGAGTTATACCGGTGGCAAAATAGCAAAAGGGCCTAAAGCGTTTATATTGTTTTACATACGTTTTTTTTACGTTTAATAACATACTTTCTTTAAAAAAAAACTTAATTCGTCGCTCACTTCTTTTTTTTGGGTTTACTAATGTATTGCCAAAAATCGTTTCCCAAAGTATTACTTCCCAAACTATTTTACGCAAATTATCATTTGGCAAAATTTCATTTCGCAAATTTTCATAATCCAACCTAACCTAACCCAACCTAGTACGTCATTTTCATTTCGCAATATGGGGTTGGGAAATGAAATGGTTGCGAAGTAAAAAACTTGCTAAAATTTCATTTGGGAAATGAAACTGTTGCCATAAGTTTGTTGGGAAGTGAAATTTGGCGAAATTTTTTTTGGCTAAACGGCGGTATCCCAAAAATGACTAATCCAAATTAAATCAAATTCTTAGCCAAAGTTTTATACAACACCGATAAAGGTCCAAAGATATCTCTACCTTAACGTCTATCTAGTCTTTGGTGCTTTGTTCGTGTCTATGTTTTAGACCTTGCTTCTGGACAATCAGAAACATATGTAAGCTATTTAGTGACGAATGTAACTTTCAGGAGAAAATTTTTTTTGAGTATGTTATGTTTAAGTTTGGGAACAAATCAAATTAGGAGGTGCAAGCGCGCACTGCTTGTCCTTAGAGCTGGTCAAAGACGCCTAGTCTTATTAAGATGGCATATAGTCGAGAAATTCGGACGGGCACCTCCGTGGCGGGGTGGCCTAGGGGTTCATGGCGTTAGCCGCGATAGCTAAAGACGCCGGTTCGAATCCGGCCTTCACATCTATTACAGTTTTTATGTTATGTTTATTTATTTATTAGGATCACCAACAGAAGATACAATTTACATACAAAAAGGGCACATTTTTTATTGATTCCCCACTTACAGGCAATTACAGCATGCATTATTATATTAATTTAAACATTTACATATATTAATTTATAATTATGTTACATGAGTGGAGATGAATATCCAAGTTTGACCCAATTATTAAATTCTAGAAGTCGTATCGCTTTTCCAACACGCCGAGATGAATGTCTCAGTACGACCTAGTTGCAATTATGAGTACCTATTATTTTGCATTTATGACCTAATTATTAAATTTGTGAGTTGTACCGCTTTGTCTTTGTGCCGTATAAGAATGTCCGGAATGAGTCTCGGCGCCTTCCGCCATTGGTGCGTACAACGGGTTTTTGCTGCGAGAAAGTAACCGATGTTAAACCAATCCGTTTAAATCGGATATTCAGGGTAATTCCACACACAGAAGTGCATAATTATTTTCCATCGTATTTTCACAGAAACGTACGAAGGTGGTGCTATTTCAGTCAGTCTCGGTACAAAAAGTACTCACGTTGACTGAAGTAGCATGACAAATACGAACGTTTTCAAGAAAATAGGGTCATTGTGCTAGTTTTCGTCCAGCTCTAGTTTTCGTCTACTTGACGAGATTTGAATATAATTAATATAAAATTATAAACTTACATTGCTGCACAATTTTGGACTTATTGCATTCCTTAAGGGGATCCCATGCCCCAATGACCTTCGATTTGAATCCCTTAGTTTTCTAATGTTTTTTGTAGCTTATCATATTAACAGCAACGGATTTTAGCAATATAGTATCCCATATTTACTTCAAAGTTCATTATTTTCGAAATATTTGGCATCAAAGTTGAAAAATTTTAGGCCAAAAAACTGGTTTTCTGGCCATAATTTTTGTGTTAATTAGTTTAAAATTAAAACCTTAGACAAATTTTTAGAGACGTCTAAGACGAACCCAAATATGTAGATTTCGTATAAGTAAGATCTTTCACAGCAATCGAGATACGAAAAAAGTGTTTTTTTAGACAATGTTTAAAACAGTCATAAATAAATAAGTATTCATTTTTTCACAATCCGGTAGACAAAAATGGAGATAAAAGATTGAAGAACCGATAGCCGCTTGTTTTATAATTCTATATGTAGTGCAAAAGTAGGAGATACGATTGAAAACTTGTCAAAAATCGATGAAAACCTCAGGTAGCCCCTTAATGTCTAAACAATATACCATTGTGAGACCACAGAATACCTTGCTTAATTCTGATTTTTGGCTGTGACTTACATTGTTCAGAACCGGTTCCGACATAGCTTTTAGTGTGACTTTTAGACAAATGAAAATACTAAATCTGTTTACTTATACTTTCTCTTTCTCTTAATTGGGTTTTTATTATTTGGGCATTACCAAATTACTTTCGTAGACACATTTGTGTAGATGTATCAATAATTTTAATGCCATTTAAAGTAACTAACAGGTCTTCCACTATCTTTTTTAGGGTTCCGTACCCAAAGGGTAAAAACGGGACCCCATTACTAAGACTCCGCTGTCCGTCTGTCTGTCTGTCACCAGGCTGTATCTCACGAACCGTGATAGCTAGACAGTTGAAATTTTCACAGATGATGTATTTCTGTTGCCGCTATAACAACAAATACAAAAAAGTACGGAACCATCGGTGCGCGAGTCCGACTCGCACTTGGCCGGTTTTTTTAATATGTCAATGAAAGTGCCGTTATTTACGTAATAAAATTTATATATTTCCGTAAAACTACTAGCAAGTTTGCTCACGCCTC
The DNA here is from genome assembly GCF_947568885.1 of Cydia strobilella. Classification (NCBI taxonomy): domain Eukaryota; kingdom Metazoa; phylum Arthropoda; class Insecta; order Lepidoptera; family Tortricidae; genus Cydia; species Cydia strobilella. Next base: position 15,658,876 of record NC_086054.1, read on the forward strand.
ACGCTCACGGTAGCGGCTCGCAAGCAAATTGTAGTCAATACACGTATGAGCGGCCGGAACTGGACTGCACTAATGAATACCTAGAAATTGTAATTGTTGCACAAGTAATTAGTACTTGATTACTTTATTACAGAGCTGGCAGATAAAAGTTTTTGTAACCTGAATCACGCTTCGGCTGTGGAATTTACTCCCTCGCGAAGAGATTATAAGAAATCCTCAACTCACGCCTCATTGCCACCTTATATATTTTGTCAATTTCTTAGTATTTAATTTGGTCAAAATTATATTTCAATATTATTATGGAATCAACATCAATAAATTGCTGTAATAATTAGGTTGTCATATATATGTGATCAAGCACTATTCACCTACACCTACACGAATAAAGTACCTATATTTGAATATAGTCCTAAAAATTCTAATTAAGCAAAAAATACAAAAAGATGACATTATTTATTCCTTAAAATATCTAATTGTGCCTTATAAAGGGTTTAAATTAAAACTTCAGTTTAAATTAAAATTTAATTAAATAAAAAAATAAAAAGTTATTTATAAGATTTTTTTGTTCAATTTTATTTCATTTCTACTATTTTATGTCGCACTATACCTACACATTAATTTGAAACTCTTAACATCATCTTTTTTGTATTTTTTGTACAGAATTTTTAAGGATTGGCGATGAGGCTTGAATTGAGGATTTTTTACACTCTTGCGTCTTGCCCGTTAAAGGATTTGCCACGCTGGATGCGTTCTGCGGGCAGCGGTCAGGTCAAACCCGCATTATTTTTATTTATTTTTATTTTATTTATTATTAACAATATATTTACCCGGCATTACAGACAAGCCAGTACACCGAGAAATTAGACATTGCAGATTACACAGCAAAGTTTCTAGACTAGTATTTTTTATACAATTTTGGTGTTTGACGATCCTTTTGTGAATTCTTATTATTAAGTTTGACATATCTATAATAATTCAATGTTTTTAAGAATAATAATAACTGCATCAATAAATTGCTCTGATACTTAGATTAAGGTAATATTTAAAACTTGACAATTTAAAAGTGCTTGTTGCTAGGCCTATTTGAATAAAGATTATATTGACTTTGACTTTGACTATACAAACACATTATGTATGAACAACATTGACAGCAACCTTTGAAGTTGAAGTTTGACCTGACCGCTGCCCGCAGAACGCATCCAGTGTGGCAATAAATAAGAAGGTATGTTACCTACATAACTTTATACGCGCAACCCATAACTTTGCTGACTGTATCTACCTTAGATTATTTTATTTTATTAAAAAAAAAAAAAAAAAACATTTATTTCAGACATACATGGTCCATATATATTTTTTTTTTATTGGGCGAAATTAAAATGGCTAAGGCATTGAGCTTAAAACGAAGGCCTTATCTACTTATTTTATCTGACACACACTACTTTACCTAGTGTTAGCCAATTAAAAAAAAAACCTTGCTACATTTTTATCTTACGAGATAAAAGTTCAATCTACAACTCGTGAGAAATAATGTTCCGAGAAAAATCAGCTCGACTGTTAATCCTTCGTCATTTCATTTGACCTTGTAATCAGGGTTGCCAGTTCATGTATGTTTATGTTTATTACAAGGTCAAATAAAATGACGAAGGATTAACGATCGATTATTTCAAATTGAATACGTTTATATTTATAGACATGTATGAAAAAAAATATGGAAGGTATCATTGACCTGAGACTGAGGTTATTTGAAGAAAAATCGATAATAAAGTGATAGGAATGCATTAGTTTAAAGTTTTTTGCTTACACGTAGGTATTTCTGATCTCAATATCAGCTTAAACTAGCTTAAAATGCTTATAAAATATCACAGCTGTGATATCTTAAAAAGGTTAAAAAAAAGGTTTTAAATGTAATCACGGTCTATAACCCAGGCGATATAAGTCTAGTGTAACTAACCGTGGATCATTCAAAACTGTTACCTAAGCATTTTAATATTATTTTGTAGTTTCTTATTTAAGATACAACCCCGAAATCGCTAAATTTTTTTTTGTCTGTTTTATACATTTTGACTGGTCCATTTTGTATGGGAGGGTAAATCTTTTTTTCGCGATTTTGTGGTTGGTCCCATAGCAAAAGTTGCTCAGTCCCAAAACCTCCCTGGCAACGGGAATGCACTATTTTTAGCCACCCTGTATATTTGACTCCCATGTCTTTTTTTTGAGATATTTAACTTAGATAATAAGCATAATCACAACTTTTTGCAGACCATATTTTATTTTGAATATTAACTCTAAAATGTAAAAAAAATTACACATTTCGGTGTCTGTTTCTAATCAAAGCAATTAATGCATGTAAAATTTAACGCACTTCCCTGAATGTTGCAAATACTTGTTTATTATTTTTTGTTTATTTAAAGTTTCTTGTGTTATTTTTCATATTCTAAAGAAATATTTAAAATTAAATGACAGGGCTTTTATAAGCTACAGGTGACAGGGCTCTGGCTAACGAGCGGTGTCACAAAAATACAGTAATAAAAAAAAAATTGCAATACAATTACTATAAGCATAATAATAATTTTAAATACAACATTTCTGCCTTATAGAGAGATTTAGAAAGTAGTTTGTGACATATGCGACTTGCTACATGGTCAGTCTCTAAACATATGGATGCTTTTATTCACAAAATATTTTACTAAGGCAATAAATTTACAGAATATTGTTATAAAAGCATAAAGGGTTAATTTTTTCTTAGATTTTGACAAATTTTGGAAAGTAAAGAGCTCCTGATTGTGAGCGGAAGAAACACGAAAGCCCAACTTGGGACAAAAAAACGTATGTAATTTTTCATTGAATTACAAACATCTTTTCATTACGGTTTCGTAACTGAGAAAGATTTTAAAATGGGTTAACAACAATTTTATCGAAATCTATGCCTTTATTCCCTAGGTCTGTACCACTTTATGCAAACGCAAAAGACTGGCTAATATCAGAGCCGGTAGAAAATGTCTAATTCGTCCGTAACAGCGAAACCTGCTCCCATATTCACGTGTTTTTACATAACTGACACTCTTGCGCAAGCTGAAGAGCCTAGTGCCGTAAGTGTAACGATTAACGATCTACTTGCAATGTGATTGTAAACATGCGTAATACGTTCATTAGGATAGGTTCATAACCTAAGTATTTTTAACGGATATTTAAAAAAAAAAGAACTTTTTTTGAGTATCCACCACGACGGCCCAAAATTGGTCCAATAATTATTACCCTGTCTGTGTCTAGTATGTCTAAATAATAATATATAATTTGAATTGTACAGTGATAAAAAATCTTACGTATATAAATATCTAAAAAAAATGTTATTATAGGTATAAAAATAAATACATATTTAGATTAGTATTCATACACTTTTTTTATAATTATGTATATTTTTTGTTGAATTCTGCATATAATGTAGAATAAGTATAATTTGTATCTCTGTTACAAACTCTCGGGTTTTCAAGCCCCGTCGTTTATAAGGCGTACGTGGGGATATAGATCCAACACGTAGAGGCTGTTTGGAGAGCTTTGATGTCATGTAGAAAGCCTGCTGGAACCCATTAATGGTTAAGTAAATAGATACCCGTAAACCGGCTTCAGCCGGCATTGGAGGCTATTGTAGAAAAAAGGAAAGAGTCGAGACTCGTGATCTATGGTTTAAATTTGGGTGGAAAATAAGATTGGGCTATTTCTAAGAGGTCCGGACACCGGCTATAACATTGCGATCCACAGTGTTATTGAGGCAGGCTCGATACTTTGTAATATTATTATTCACATTTTAAATGTTACGCGATTAAGTCCCGTCGTTTTGAATAATAATGAGTAAAAATCGTGAAAGTTTAAATCAGTGAATTTGTAATATTATTTTTAAACATGTATTAAACTACATAATATTTATATTATAAAAAGTAGAGGCCGGTTATTATTCATGTAACCAATATAAAAGGTTTTATGTAACAAGCTTTTTAGCGCGAAACGTTGATGTCTTTTCTATCAGCTATATGAAAAGCACGAACTTAATTTTTCATATTTTTTTATACTAAGTCGGTGGCAAACAAGCATACGAGCCTGATGTTAAGCAGTCTTAGTAGCCTATGTACGCCTGCAACTCCAGAGGAGCTACATGGGCGTTGCCGACTCTAACACTCCGCACCCTCGTTGAGCTCTGGCAACCTTACCGCAATCTTAGCCGTTATTATATAATTTATATCATAATATAATAAAGAAGATTCATTTCTTTATTTCATATAGGAACATAGTTTAAACTATGAATTACGCTGGTCAAGTCAGAATAATTATCATTTCTATAATACTTTTTTTAAACTTAAATTATTTTCGATTCCTTTTCTTCGACTCGTATATACAAAAAATACTGTATTACAACACTATGAAACCGTCTAGGTTAATTATGTGTTCTTTTTTAACATTTGCATCATACCTACCTATATTTTTACAGGAATCCAATGAGGGCTATCGTTTTTTTTGCTCACCAGTTGGCGCCTCTGTTGATGGTGGTCCAAAAGACTAAAGAACAGCTGTCAGTCATTTAAGTGACAAGTGACATTTGACATTAGGAACTATGGAAAAGACCACCATCTACACTAGCGCCCCTAGCGGCGAATTCATACGCGTTAGCCCTCATTAAGAGATTACACAAAATAAGGAGCGAAAACTCTCATTAATATCTTGTATTAAATTCCACTTTTTGTCGGACAATGCACACAATCGCTACCTACTACAGTGCAATCATCTCCAAGATCGCGTTTACCAATTCTAAGACATATAATTTAAACATTACGAAACCACAGCAACGAAAGAAAACGAAACTGATATAATTAAGGCAACACGCTATGTCGCGAGATGATTAGATCATACGATTATCAGTATCATTCACACCAGCATTACCATTACAGCATCATTTTCACTTACCGTAAGAATAAACGACGAAAATCAGAAACAAAACTACAAAAATATCCGTCAATATCAATCTAGCAACACTGATTTTAAATTTAAAAAAATCACGAGCCACTTGAGTAGGTACGCGCGATTTCGAAATGTTCGAAATTTGAATTCGCGGGTTTCGGGTGCGTTCGGATACGCGCGGCGGCCGTCCGTGCGAAATGGCGACTGCGCCGAGTCCGCGAACGGCGTTCGTTCCCCCGCGTCGGTCAACGTGGGTCGCGTGATGGAACGCAACTTTGCGCTCTCAAAAGCTTTCTACTGTACATTGCTTCTTTTCTTCTTAACAACAAAACCAACTACCTTAACAATGTTGTATTGGATATGTAGTTGGAAAATGTAATCGCTTCATCACGTGCGAGGCAAACGAGATATATCTCAGTCACACTAAACTTGAAGCTTCATTGAAATTCAGTGAAAATAGCTAATGAACAGCAATTTACGGAACACGAATATTTGTTGGTAGTTAAATAAATCACAATAACAAATATGAATTTGTTTCGCCAATAAATGTTGATAAATGCAATAATTAGTCATGATTAGAAACGGTTTTAATTAAATTCAATATTGGTTCTATGTATAGATTTCGTAACAGTATTTTAGCAGCATTTTTCTGTGTCTCACGGCTATTTTATTAATTATTTACGTCTTTAAAATTGTTCTAAATCATTATTTACTGATCAAATAATAAAAAAGCTATATACATTTCCTTACGTCAACAAAAAACCAACAAAATCTCCGTTCAGATTACGCCGGTTATGTAACAGATATATTGTCGCGACAATTGATTATTACATTATTACGGGCCTGTCCGGATGGCGAGCACTTCGTAACCGACCGTGATTGCCTATTGCATACTTGTATCAAATTATTAAAAAAAGAATCCCTCAGTCGAAAAAAGCGGTAAATTTAAAAAAAATGTATGCGCGAAGGGTTATCGTACTATACAAAATTTGAATTTCGCGCCTTTTTCTACAGACAAGTTGTTTGGCAGACCGTATAAACATAAACATTTTTGTTATTATTCATGCAATAAAGAATACTTACATAATGGAATGAAAAAAAAATCACATCGTTGTACAGTCGCCATCAGATATATCGGAGCGGCTTAGGCGCTCATAAATATCTGAACACGCCTCTATTCTATTGTCAGGGCGTTATAGTGCGTGTTCAGATATTGTGAACACCTCGGCCGCTCCGATATATCTGATGGCGACAGTAATTTCGGTAACAGAAGACATAAGTCACATAAGGTAAGGTGGGGTAAGACTAACATAGTTTATTTTGCATAGTTTATGGATCAAAATGATCTGAATTGAGATCTTTGTTAAATCTGAATCAGTTTCCTTGTTTTTTCCCACGACTATGCAAGATTTAGAAAGGAATATATTCAAGGTGGTCCGCTCTGATCCTGATGTGATGCAGGATGTTATGCAGTGTAAAGGAAACCGTAATTATATCGAGATAAATTTGATAAGATAACCTTGAATGGTCTTATAGCTTGTTCGATACTATTTGAAGTAATTGGGATTTTTTTTTAAACACTAATCTTAATCGTACTTAAAATCTATTACAATATCCTTTTTAGGATTCCGTACCCAAAGGGTAAAAACGGGACCCTATTACTGACTCCGCTGTCCGTCTGTCCGTCTGTCCGTCTGTCACCAGGCTGTATCTCATGAACCGTGATAGCTAGACAGTTGAAATTTTCACAGATGATGTATTTCTGTTGCCGCTATAACAACAAATACTAAAAACAGAATAATATAAATATTTAAATGGGGCTCCCGTACAACAAACGAGATTTTTTTGGTGTTTTTTTTCGTAATGGTACGGAACCCTTCGTGCGCGAGTACGACTTGCACTTGGCCGGTTTTTTTTATATTTGTAATTGTTCATGATATTTCTACTCAAAATCACGAGCTCTTTCGAACCTAACGGGAGAGAAAAGTGTCCTAAATTTTGATTTCCATTCTGTTTTTAGCTCAACAATATTTTTTTTATGTATTCTAATCAGCAAGTATCAAATACCATAGAGTAACTTATACTAGAGCGGTACTGTCATAGTAAATTTTGTAACCCCAGTAAATTCACTGCCATCTGTCGACACACTTTAAAACTAAAAATAAATATTTATAAAAATACGATAAAATGTATTTAAATATGGATAAATGATTTTTTTATTTGCATTAATTTTATATGATTTTGATATTTATTCTTTCACTGGTATGCGTTAAAATTATAAATAACAAACGAAACAGTCAACGCCCTCTATACGAGTGTAGGTCAAAACTAGTGGCGCCATCTGATCGAGAATCAAATTTTCGTGATTTTCGAGGCACGTTTTTTCCTTAGACTGTATCCATCTATTACGGAGTTATATCTATCTTTGCAAATACTAATCCCGTCGGAGAAATAGTGTTGTTATATGCCACATTTTTTTAGGGTGCCGTACCTAAAAAAGAAAAAACGGAACCCTTCTATAGGATCACTCGTGCGTCTGTCTGTCCGTCTGTCACAGCCTATGTTCTCCGAAACTACTGGACCAATTAAGTTGAAATTTGGTACACATATGTAAGTTTGTGACCCAAAGACGAACATGTAACGTAAACAAATGAATTTTAAACATGGCTGCTAGTTTTGGGGGTAAATGAAAAAAATGTAAAAAAAATTTTTTATCAAATGAAAGAACTTATTGTGAGAATTTCAAATATATTTTTTTGTAATTAAAAAAAACCGTTTAGAAGATATTTAAGAAAATAGCCAAAAAAAGACCATTCCCCCCCTCGCCCCTTTATCTCCGAAACTACTAGGTGTAAAAAAAATACACATTATAGTTATTTTACCTATTGAATAGAAATGTGCAGTCAAGCGTGAGTCGGACTTAATTACTTCGTTTTTGACCCGACCCCTACGGATTTTTAAAAATATTTCACTCACGTTTCACATATAAAAATACACTGTAAAAAATTGTGTAATGTACGGAACCCTTGGAACGCGAGCCCGACTCGCGCTTGGCCGGTTTTTTTTTAATAATGGTCGTTATTAGTAATTTCGTTAATTGAATACGTACGTTTCGTTAATTTATCAGAGTACTTTCGATTTGAAATAAATCCATACTAATATTATGCGAAAGTCTGTCTGTCTGTCTGTCTTTCTGTCTGTGTGTTCCCTCTTCACGCTTAAACCGCTTAATCGATTTAGATGAAATTTGGCATAGAGATAAGTTGAGTCCCTGAGAAGGACATAGGAGAGTTTTTATCCCGAAAATCATCCCTTAAGAAAGTAAAAAGCGGGGTGGAATTGAGATAATTAACAGAAGTGCCTGCTAATTTGTGTGCATAATATGCTCAAATTTAGATTGCTATGAGAATTTTGCCAGGCGCTATTCTTACTCTAGCTGCGGTTACTAAGTCCACGCAGACGAAGTCGCGGGCAAAAGCTAGTTAGTTTATATTTAAGTATGTACCGAAGTATACTAATGTCATGTTTAGGCGACTACGTTTTAACATAAATACAAAAAATTTAAGGGCCAAGTACTGGGGCCTGTGCCGAACATAGTTATACTTGGCGTGTTAAGATAAATGATTTTTATTTCATGAAGGACCCCCTGGCCTGCACACTTGGCTCAGGCGAAACAGATCTTATAAAGCATTCCATTTTAATAAAAAAGCTACGTAATTATAAAATAAATGGTTTACTATTACTTCGCAGAAATCGCAGTGTCGATAACAATGCTAGTGCTACCTACTTTACGTAAACAATACAATGATAAAGCTATTTCCACTAACATACGAATTAAAACCAACACTTTTACAGGAACAGCTAAAGTGACATTCTGCTAAAACCCAACAAGTTTTTAAATTTTAAGTAACAGAATTCGTAACCATTTTAATTCTATAGGTATTCATTTTTAATTAATTAATTTTTTTATTAATTACATTTTTTAATTATTATTTATTATTTGTATCTCCTTGAGGATTTCACGGGCCTATAAATCCCGGTCTTTTGATAGGCTTGCGTGGGGATATTGTTCCAACACGTAGAGGCCCCTTGGAGAGCTTTAATGTCATTTATTTATTATTATTATTATAAGTCCCGTCGTTGTGAATAATAACTAATTACACGTTGGATAAAATCCACTACTCCCTCGTGGGTATATCAATAGTGGTCTTTTTCCAACATCATAAGAGTGCCGCGGACTTTTCAGTTGAATATTAAGGCATCGCAAGAACTTTCTTTTGTATCATTTCTAGCTTATTGCAGTATACATTATAAAAAGGGTTATTCCTCTCATCATAATACGTAGGTACAGGCAACATCAATATTAGCGGATTTAACCACGCGCTATAAGTATAGTTAACGCTATCTCTACTGAGCTCGTTCACTTACCTGCACTAACAATGGCATTATGTTAAACAAAAACCATTATTTCTTTTGTGCCTGAGCGCGTGGCCTTTGTGCCTGAGGCTCACACCAATGGCCACGCGCTCTGGCACAAAGGCCACGCGCTCAGGCACAAAAGAAATAATGGTTTTTGTTTAACAGAGTGCCATTGTCAGTACAGGTAAGTGAACGAGCTCAGTAGATAGACCGCATACTATATATTTTACCCTGGTATACTTTTTCAAATATATTATATTTTATTAGGATTATAAATTTGATTACCTCTTGGATCCGTCTTACATAGGCCTAGCAACAAGCACTAACAACATTTAGGTAAAGTTAAGCCTAGAAATAAAATAAAACACACAAGCTATAAAATATACTTACCTACAAATAGATATATTTTTCAAATAGATATATTTCCACAGTTCGCCTTTAAAAGTATCTGTAATGTATACTCTGATATGCTAATATTGGTGCTGATTGTACTAATATTTACAACATATTTTATATTAAAAATCCACTCCGATATTAAAGTTATATAAAGTTATACGATGTTACACGACATTATACGACGTTGTTGAACTGTAGAGCAACGACGGTATATGACACGATGAGCCCAAAACACGCGGGGACCAGCGTCATATTGACGTTCGCGGCGTCAAATGTTTTGATGTATATCGGTTGATTTATAATAACACGTAGAAGCTGCAATAGTTCCTTTTGTTCTACATTATCTGAAAATCATAATGCCTAGTAACCAAGCAGAAATATCGATGAAACTTTACTCAATTTAGTATTACCAAATTTGCCATTAAACTCTTAAATACCAGCTAAGTGCGAGTCGGACTCGCGCACCGAGAGTTCCGTACTTGTTAGTATTTGTTGTTATAGCGGCAACAGAAATACATCATCTGTGAAAATTTCAACTATCTACGGTTCATGAGATACAGCCTGGTGACAAACAGACAGACGGACAGACGGACAGACGGACAGCGGAGTCTTAGTAATAGGGTCCCGTTTTTCCTCTTTGGATAAGAAACCCTAAAAAAGTTGCTGAATGTACAGAATTGTATTATATTATATAACTCTATGCCAAACAAACCATTTTGTCAAGAAAGCTTTAGGTACTGCGTTATATTAAAGATGAATGTCAATCATAACATTTTGTAGGTACGATACGTTATGCATTTTGTAATTTTACCTGTTTGTAAGCACGCTTGTAAGTGTAGTTGTTTCAAACACCGTGACAAATTGTTCGCGTTGTTCTGTAGATTTTGTGCCGATCGAGTAAATTTTATTGCAATTATGATGGAGAGCGTAACAGCAACATACATCGCAATAGCACTGACAACTTCAAGCGTCGAAGAATAACCCTTAAAAGTAACAGAGAAACAATAATATCCATTCATTTCTCAAACGGTATTAGTCTAATATTATTAGTGTGTTGCCATGGTAACACACTAATACATACAGACAGGGGCCCGTTTCTCAAGAGCTTGTAACTTGTAATACAAGCGGATGTCACTTTTTGACAGCTTTTGTTAGAAAGGGACTTCCACTTGTATTACAAGCTACAAGCTTTTGAGAAACGGGCCCCAGTTTGTGGACTAATAATATTAGTCTAATACCGTTCGATAAATGGCCCCTAGTCTCACAACAAACTCAATAAGGCTTGTGTTGTAGGTACAGTCGCCATCAGATATATCGGAGCAGCTCAGGCGCTCACAATATCTGAACACGCCTCTATTGTCAAGGCATTAGAGTGCGTGTTCAGATATTGTGAACACCTCGGCCGCTCCGATATATCTGATGGCGACTGTACAAGAAGACGATATATAAATATGTAGATTCAATATACATTAATCAGGAACAAATATTTGTGTGTATCACACAAATATTTCCCTTGCCGGGATTCGAATCCGGGACCTCAAGCTTCGTAGGAAGAGACACTACCAACTAAGCTAGGAGGCCGTCAAAAGTTGTGTAAACCCTTTACTATTTATATCGGACTAATGGAAACAAACAGCTAATTACTCATATTTTGTAGCCAATGTATTAATTAATAACATAAATGAATACTAGTGAAAATTTTGAAGATTGGATTCTCAAAAATTAATAGCACTAATCTAAGATAATTTTCCGGATTCATTATTTGGTATCTGCGTCAGACATCACACCTTGATGGCTTTTTAATTCATGAAAACAACAATATAAAAGAAATGGAGAAAATATAAAATATAAATATCTCTTGCCTTGATGCCTGTGCTTACAAATCTGTAAAATAATGCAATATAATATGTAACAAATATGAAGAGCAACCACGACATCTGCAAAAAACAAAAGGGGGTTTTGTAAATTTCTATATTATTGGTTATTTAGGTATTATTGGTTTATGGTAGTTTAAGTACACGAGTGTTAGAGATGTTATTAGAGTACCTGTATGCCGTAAATTTTGTTAAAAAGATTGGAACTTTTTTTAACATTTGAATAGTTGAGAAGCAATTGGTCGAGATTTCTTGATACATTCTCGACGTCGTTTTCATCTTTTATTAATGTTACTCTTGCAAAAGAATCAATGGCCTGTTCCTTTTTTATCGATCGTGTAAAGCACTGCAATTGTTCAGACATGGTGCAGAGTGTGCAGTTTATAACTGCCAACTCGATGTGGAAACGTAGATTTCCTAGCAGTTCATTGATAACTATTAATAAAGTGCTAGTAGCGTCAATATGGTAGAACATAATGAAGCTCATCATTCCTATTACGCAAACTGATATGAAAAATCCGAACCAGAGATAAACTTCCAACTTTTGAGACTTGATCAGTTTACTTCTATACACATTGTCACTTTTGAATTTAATATTATTAGTCTGTATATTGCCAATAAGCCTTAAGAATGTTTTAGAGTGATAACATGACATCAGTAAGGAGCCAAATGTTAAAGTGTTCTGCAATATAAACTCTAAAATACTGTATATAGTTTGTATCCTCTGGATAACAAATATTGCTATAATGAATTCAATGAGCAATCTTAAAAATACAGATAACTTTCCAGGAATACTCCACGTGGCAAACCTCCGGCTAAAACCGAGGATGTCTTCTATTTTCAATAATATTTCTAACCATTTTAGCTCCACAAACATTTTTTTGTATGAATTCTAATCAGTAAGTACCCAATACTAACACCGTCGGGGTACATGGTACTCGTAATGAATGACGCAGTTTGTATTACTACTTTTATTACTAATTGAATTAATGGAATACTTCAAGGAAATTAAACAAATACAATTCATTAATAGCTTTTAAGAGTCCACAGCAGCCGGAGTGGGTTTATTGGGTAAGGTCAAACTTTAAAGTAAATTTTAAAGATGTTTAAAATGATGTGTGACGCTCACGAATTAATAAACTAGTGGATGTGAAATGACTCCTATTTAGTATGAAAACCAGTGTCGCTAAACTCACACATTCATAGCCACGTTAAAATACGTCACACACTTACAAAATTGCTCTGATTCGTAGCAACTTTCCATACCAAAAAGTTATTACCGGTGGACATTTCTCGAACGAATATCAACTGTAGGCTACATGAGTGACGGTTTAAATTATAATGTCAAAGCTATATGACATACGACTCTTTCATTATCTCATTCATCTCACAAAAGCTCGCTCAACGTTCACCTAATACAACTACTCAACACCAGATGGCGTTATTTTATATAATGTTAAAATCACTTACTTATTACAGGCGAAAAGGGCTAAAAAACCAGTATAAGTAAGGTCTAATTACGCATGGTTTGTTACGGATCTCACGGTCACGTTACACTGGTGTTTTCGAGACCTCTACACGCCTGCGAGTAGCTAACCGTTGGAACTTCTTTCCATTCGACGATATAGGGAGGGGACAGTGTAATCGGAGTGTTTTATCGATATTTGTGTGTTCAGTTAGGTATTGATATTTCATTACCGTATGTTTTAACACATTTAGATGATACTTTATTTATGATTATAATATAGGTAGTGATAATCGTGAATGTATGAAAAATAATATGTAGTACAGTACAACAAATATCTAACTAGAAATTTGTTTCTTATTAATTGACCAACTAGGTTATTAATGTGAACATTAAATATATCTTAAAGTCAAACAGATAAAATCATAGTTCTTTAAAGGTCTATTAACTCGGTATTGCTGTTATTTTGTGATCACAAATCTGCAATTACTTACATAGGTAAGTATTCGTCTTTAACAATATATTTACTTGTAGCAGCATTTAAGGCAATCTAGACGGGACAACCTGATTAAATTGTCAAATTAATTGTATGGTGTGAAAGCATACATGAAACTGGCTCATCGATCCCACTTGATTTGATTGTAAGATTGTGACCTATCAAATCAGGAAGGGGGGCGGCAAAATTCCAATATTTCACGCTAGTTTGCGTGGTACGGAACACTTTTTATTAATTAAGTGAGCCCGAATGTCACTAATAATTACTAAATTAGTAACTAAGTTTTAGGCGTGTGGACGCTAGATGAGATGTATGGCAATTTTATCCCCAGAAATCTTTCTCTAAGAAATGCTCCTAGCAAATGGTGCTATATTTTTGCGGAAACTAATTTTCTTGCCCAGTAGCATTGACCCATTTATTTTTAATATCGGCATCTTGTGGTAACCTACAATAATTAATAATAAAGAAATAGAAAATATAAAACGTTTATTCATGGCACATTGCATGCATTGTACGCATAAGTGCATTAAGTACCTAGTCTAATTATATTAACGATGAAAATATGATGGGTGTAAAAAACAAAAACGTATGTAAAGGAATACGAAGGTTTGAAAGGTTGCCATGAAATGACCCCGACTTAACTTAGTGCTTGATGACCAGAGCTGCCATATTTACTAAGACATTGATTATCCCAAATAATAATTAGAAACGTGTCTAAAATAATAATTTATTACCGAACTACCAAACATCAAACTTGAAATATCGTAACTTTAACTTTATCGATATAAATATCGACATTGCGCAGCATCTGAGTAGCGAAGTTATTTGACATTTAGGATAGCGAATATTCCAGATAAACGTAAAGAATAGTGACAAAGGATTGTGAACTCTAAGTTCTAACTGATAAAATATAGATTTACTTAACGAACATTCGTAAATAATGCAATAGAAACAGATTTTTCGTATTTATCGGATTATATTTAAATAAATAACCACCGGTGATAGGAAATACCTCCACGTGAAAGATTTTTTAAACCGCTGTGATTTCTGCAGCTTAATACTGCACAATACGGCATTTTAAATTTAATTATCAATTTTTGTTAGACGAGCGTACGTACGACGTGAATGTCATTCGAGCATGAAGTTTACACAACAACTGAGCATAGTCTGTGCATAAAGTGAGTCGGTCGCTACTAACTGTCGGATAGACGGGAACGCCCACTTGCCATCTCCATCCTACTCCGTGGTGACGCTGACACGTTGTTAGTGTTACAGATGTAGTGCATAATTGTTTGCCATCGTATTTTCTCGGAAACGTTCGTGTTTGTCATGCTACTTCTGTCCACCTCGGTACTTATTGTACAGACACTGACTGAAATAGCATAACACGCTCGTGCGTTTCCGTGAAGATACGATGGCAAACAATTATACATACATCCTGTGCCTATTTAATGTTTTTTTATTTTTTATTTTAGTTTGATGTAGAATTTAAGTAGGAGTTGCCCTTAATAAATTATATTTTTTAATAAAATTTCTTAACTTAATAGCGGTTCACAAACTACAAAACTACACGTATGTTACGTTCTATTAAAATAAAGAAAACTAGCTCTTGCCCGCGACTTCGCTCGGGTGGATCTGTGTGCTGGTGGCTGGTGGTATATATTCTACATAGCTCCTCCACGCGGTTCTCTGCCTTTTCGCCGAAAATTGTATTGCCGAATTTCACTTGGCAACCAACTTTTCGCCAAAGTTTCATCTGGCCGAATTTCATTTCCCAACTTTACATAATCCAACCTAACCTGTTTTTTTTTTTTTTTTTACCCACACCCTCGGGGGAGAAAGTGCGGGTTATGTGGGACTTGGCAAAAGGCGCCACTACCCACTAAAAACCAACGGTATGCCTGCGCGCCGCCAATGGGGCGTGGCCACGGGTTCTCTTAAGTACGCAACCGTGACCACGCCGGCGCCGCCCGCCACTACCACATGCAGCGGGCCCTTCTCTGGGGGGGGGGCTAGGGAGTAACTTCTAGCCCTGCCTCCTCAGAAAGCGCGGGGGCACACCACGCGCGCCTTCTCTGCGAGGCCTATGTAATGGGCAGCGACGCCCCCGCGCCGCTGCCCAGACCTCGCTAGGTGGGGGGGAGGAGATGGGCATACGCCCTCCTCCGAGCCCCTGCGCGCTTGCGGCGGATCGGGTACGAGGCTGGGTCGGCCTCCCGTTCCCTCTCCGCTGCCTCCTTCTGCGACATTACATCCTCGCAGAAGGAGAGGACCGCTTTCCACGACCTCTCGTCGGCGACCATAGCCTTAACTACGGCCGGCAAGGAGAGGTCGTCCCCCACCACTGCCATGAGGTCACGGCGCTGCCCCGCCCAGGCTGGGCATTCCTCCAGGGTATGCTGCGCCGTGTCCTCGCCGCAGCTGCACTGGTGACACTCGGCCGTCACCTCCCGTCTTGCGAACCGGTGCAGGTAGCTCCCGAAGCAGCCATGACCCGTGAGCACCTGCACCAACCGGAAGGTTAGCGAGCCCCGCTCTCTTTCCAGCCAGTCTTGTAGGACCGGCCGGACCGCCTCGACAGTCCTGTGTCCTCCCTCGCGCCCAGCTAGTTCTTCCTCCCATTGGAGGACGATGGACTGCCGGACGAGGAGCCTCTGCGCCTCTACTTCCCTGGGCGTGGATGGTACTCCTGGAGCCGGAGGTCCCTGCGCCACTCGTACAGGGCCGCTTGGGCCTCCGCCTCCAGATCCCAAGGAGGCGTTCCCGCTAATAGGCACGCCGCATCATATGAGGTGGTGCGGTACCCGCGTACGACGCTGATGGCCATCGCCCTCTGAGCCTTCCTCAGCAGGGCGACATTTCGGGCCACCAGAGTCACCGCCCAGATCGGCGCCCCGTACAGGGCCATCGATCGCACCACGCCCATATACAGACGGCGGCTCGCAACCTCCGGCCCCCCGATGTTGGGCATCAGCCTCTTCAGTGCGGCCGATGCTGCCATTAGTCGGGGGGTCAGGCGGGCAAAGTGCTCGCGGAAGCTCCAGCGGGAGTCGAGGACAAGTCCAAGATATTTCATGTTGGACTCTACCTCGATTCGAGTGCCACCAACGACGATGCTGGATCCTGCAGGTGGGGCCTTCCGGGCAGCGTGGAAGCAGAGCGCCTCGGACTTGTGCAGCGCCACCTCCAGACCCAGCATCGTTATGCGTCTCACCACCTGTGCTACCGTCACGGTGGCGAGGCGTGCTGCTTCCCGGTACGAGGTCCCCCATCCAACCTAACCTAACCCAACCTAGTACGTCATTTTCGAAATAATTATTTGGTAACGATTGGTTTGTCAAATGAAACTTTGGCGAAAAGTTGGTTGCCAAGTGAAATTCGGCAATACAATTTTCGGCGAAAAGGGAGTACAGCCCTCCACGCGTTTTGAATCCGTCTTTCGACTCCTTTATCTTGTCTATCGCTGAAGGAGACTAATAGGCCCATTAATTAATACAGAAAAAGACGGGTAGTCTATCTCGCGGCGAGATACTGTCGCGCCAATCATGTGCTAGGCCTACAGATACGGGTACTCGTTGCACATTGTGCAACATGGGGCGTAAGTAAAATATTGCAAACGAGAGTATAGTTAAATCGCGACGGCTTGCCGGAGCGATTTATAGACTCGAGTTTGCAATATTATTACGCCCCGAGTTACACACAATGTTTTTCATTACACTTGCGATACAAAAATCACAAAAAAAAAAACGATAAAAAAAAGAAGTATAAAGACAAAAAACTGTTAATTATAATCAAAGATAGATATAACTCCGTAATAGATGTGACAGTCTAAGGAAAAAACATGCCTCGAATATCACGAAAATTTGATTCTCGATCAGATGGCGCCACTACCTTTGGCCTACTCTCGTATAGAGGGCGTTGACGGTTTCGTTTGTTATTTAACAATTTTAACGCATATCAGTGAAAGAACATGGGTCAAAATCATAAAAATAATTAATGCAAATAAAAAATATCATTTATCCATATTTAAATACATTTTATCGTATTTTTGTAAATCTTCATTTTTAGTTTTAAAGTGTGTCGATAGATGGCAGGGAATTTACTGTGGTTTAAAAATTTACTATGACAGTACCGCTCTATTTTATTATATCCTCTTTGGTTCATGCAAAAATACAACAGCGGTGCGTCAACCTAAATAAATACCTAGCTCCCGTTTAGATATAGAATCATGCAATCATAAACACTGCGAGGCATTCGTATCAAAAAAATATCATCAAAAAAGTTGTACTCATGATATTATGTCAAGCCCGTTATATGATGTCAAACTCATGATACTGAATAACCTAAAAACTTCTCGCCTGACATCGATTAATCAATAATTAAGCTTGATAATATACAAAAGGTACTCGTGCACAGCCAGTTTAGTAGGCACCTATGCAGTTATCTACGTGAAATAACATAACAAGACATTATTGAACAGCAAAGTGTCGCGTCGCTCTAGAGTCTAGAGTCACGAGTCACGACGTTTCATATGACAATGCTGCATTAATTGTTGAATGGAAGAGCGTCGCGTCGCTCTAGAGTCACGAGTCACGACGTTTCATATGACAATGCTGCATTAATTGTTGAATGGAAGAGCGTCGCGTCGCTCTAGAGTCACGAGTCACGACGTTTCATATGACAATGCTGCATTAATTGTTGAATGGAAGAGCGTCGCGTCGCTCTAGAGTCACGAGTCACGACGTTTCATATAACAATGCTGAATTGTTGAATGGAAGAGTCGCGTCGCCGATCGCTCTTCGTGACACTCAAGCAAGACACCATGCAATATCTACACGACGTTGTTAAACTGGAGAAAACTATTAAATACCTAAATATAATATATTTCATTGAAAGAAAGTTCTAAGCAATATCATTTTATAGACTTCCTTGTTTTCTTAGAATTAGACTAAAATTAGAAGAAATATAAACTGAAATAGATGTTATATCTTAAAGAAAAACATACACATATCTATTTCAGTTTATAATTTATGTGTATACTGAATTAATAAAATAAAATAAAATATTAGACTTATATTGACCGGGATATAGACCGTGATTACCTTTTGTATTATTTGTGAGCTCCCGATATTTCGACGCAGTTACATGCATCATGTTCACGGGAAACTAATCGTGAATCATTCAAAACTCTATATTATATATTATTTTGTATTTGAAACTGTTTTTATTTTTTATTGCCTGCGTGGCATTCCACGATATATATTATAAGACATTGTTGAAGTGGAGAGCGTCGTTACACGACGTTGTTGAACTGGAGAAGGATGACAGTGTAGCTCGCGACGAGGGTGAGGCACGCGGGAACCAGCGTCATGTTGATGTCAATACTGCCAAAGGTTTTCACTTTTATTGGTCGCGATGAAACTATTCTTAATAGCCGTTTTACTGTCCTGAGCTTCTTTTGATCTAAATTTATCAAAATCTTTGTTAATTATGTGATAAAATTAAGGATACTGGAAATGTGTTAATAGCAATGAAATTAAAAGTGACTGCAATAAAATTGTAAATATTATTTTATAGAAGTACAAAAATATATAAATGAATAATATATTGCTAGTTAAATTATCATTGAATAATTTTACGGTGCTCAAACATGGTCATTAACTGAGGCGTTAAAGTCCAAACTCAAGGTTTGCCAGCGAGCGATGGAGCGCAGTATACTAGGTGTTCGCAGAACTGATAGAATCAGAAACACGGAACTGCGCTCCAGAACTCGAATTGTAGATGTAGGTGTCCAGACCGCTAAGCTTAAGTGGGACTGGGCTGGGCATGTCTGCCGCATGCACCCTGAAAGGTGGGCCAAGATGGTTACCGAGTGGGACCCACGGAACACCATAGATGGTGCTGGCCGGGGTGCAGGCAGGCCGAAAAGGAGATAGCGGGACGACTTAGACGCATTTTATCCGGATTGGCGAGACACTACAAACAACAGGGTCGAGTGGAGGAAACGAGGGGAGGCCTTTGTCCAGCAGTGGGACACTAAATTAGGCTAGTAAAAAAAAAAAAAAAATTTTATTCAAAGATAAATGAAAATTAAAACGACAAACGTAAATCTAACCTGAATGAATATTGGCTTCACCGCGTACGAGTATTTGTTTTAAGCAGCGCGTGAGAGCTGTGGCACTGTTTTGTATGTTCTGGGCTGCACGAACCATTGCACACATCATACATGTGGAGAACAATATCCCAGATATGTAAGGTACCATTTTTGAAACGTCCCGGTAGCCCTCAAAAGAAAAATAGCACAATTAGAAAACAACCGGCCGATGGAATGGTCATTCTTTACATATTTTCTTAAATAACTTCTAAACTACATAATATCTTCAAATTGTAAAACAATATATATCCGAGTTTCTTACAATGAGCCCTTTTAGTGGCCTGGCCTTTTCTCCAAAAGTCTTCTAGAAATCGATTTTCGCTCATATCATCTCGGATATGGATATATTTAATATCAGTGCATTCAGGATGTCCTGACTACAATTATATGAGATATTTACCCATATCCGAGACGCCATGAACGAAAACTAACCTAAAGCCTGTTCGGCCACCTATTTAATTTGATATATACTTTTAGGTACAAGTAACACGATATAGATTTCAAATCTTTTATTTTCTCTTTAACCCCCCAAAATCTAAAATATAGGGTCCACCTATATTTAAAATTTATTTATTTACGTTACATGCCCGTCTCTGGGACACAGACTTGCATGTGTGTACCTACCAAATTTAAACTGAATTGGTCCAGTACTTTTGAAAATCGTCAGATAGTATAGGAAAGGACCCTAACGAAACCTGGAACAAACTACACGAGCGCGTTTTGAAATCTGCTAAACAACATCTTGGCATTACCAGGGGCAAACCACCGACGACTAAAGAAACTGGCTGGTGGAGCGATGAGGTAAAGTCGAAACTTAAAGAAAAGAAGGTAAATTTTAAGACATGGCAAAGCACTCATACAGAAGAGGACCGTAAGAAATACGTGGAAAGTAAGACCCAGGCCAAAAAACTAGTGGCATGTTCTAGAGCTTCATTTCGAGAAGATTTTTATAAACGTTTGGAGAATGCAACAAATGATAAAGATATTTTCAAATTATCCAAGTATAGAAATAATCAAAGTAAAGACATAAAATCAAATAAATACATAAAAGATAAAGACGGTAGACTTATAACCAAAGATAAAGAAATAAACATACGCTGGCAAGAATACTATTCCACCTTATTGAACGAGGAGTTTCCACGAGAAAGGATGTCAGAGTCCATGAATTACATTGCTGGCCCAATTGAGGCGATAACACCCCAGGAGGTAAAATATGCTATCAGAAGAGCGAAAAACAATAAATCGATGGGACCAGATGAAATTCCGACAGAACTCTGGAAAAAACTTGGTGATACAGGTGTAATCTGGCTGGCAAACTTCTTCACAACTATCATAGAAAGCGGTAGAATGCCGAATATGTGGAGAAGCAGTGAGATAATTCCCTTTTACGCTGCCGATTGCGGAAACTATAGAGCCATAAAGTTAACCTCACATACGTTAAAAATTTGGGAAACTCTTATTGTTAATAAATTAAATCACTTGATTGCATTAACACCAAACCAATGTGGCTTTACTAGGGGCATGGGGACTATAGATGCCATCCACTCCATCAAAATGCTTTTACAGAAGTACAAATCTCTCAAAAAGGATCTACATCTCAGCTTTATAGACCTGGAAAAAGCTTTTGATCGTATACCGAGAGACCTGATATGGGCAGCACTAAGAGAACAATCTGTACCTAAACAGTACATTGATCTAATAAAAGATATGTACCACGACGTTACCACAAGAGTGCGCAGCCCCGCAGGCTTGAGCGAAGCTTTTCAGGTTAAGGTAGGAGTGCATCAGGGTTCAACCATGAGTCCACTTCTGTTCAATACTGTCATGAACTTTGTCAGCGAAGATCTGCAGCGACCAGCTCCTTGGACATTATTATACGCTGATGACATAGTGCTCGTATCGGAGACCTTTGATGACCTACAAGATCAGCTGACCCAGTGGTGCAACCGGCTCGAAAGTAAGGGAATCAGAATAAGCCGCAAGAAAACCGAGTACATGTGCTGCAATCTCTCTGGCTCATCTGTGGATAGACCATCACCACTAGTAGATAATGTCCCCATCAATAAAGTTACCAAATTCAAATACCTTGGATCGATAATAACAAGTGACTTGAACACCCAGGCAGACATAGAAAACAGGATCCAGGCAGGTTGGCAAAAATGGAGAGCGTTAACAGGGGTGCTGTGTGATGCTCGAATGCCGACCCAAGTAAAAGGTAACGTCTACAAAAGAGCTGTACGTCCGGCGCTTCTGTATGGTGCAGAATGCTGGCCAATGCGTAAGGAGGAAGAGCACGTAATGCACTGCACAGAAATGCGCATGCTCAGATGGGCAGGAGGAGTGACGCTGATGGACAGGGTCCGGAATAACCATATCCGTGGAACATTCAAGGTTGCACCTATTGCCGAAAAAATGTGCGAGAGCCGACTGCGCTGGTTCGGCCACGTGATGCGAAGAGACGACCACCACATGACTAAGAGAGCCCTAAATGACATTCCTGAAAGTAGAAGGGGCAGAGGCCGCCCCCCTACGACATGGATGAGCACAGTGTCGAAAGATTTGAGGACGATAGGCGCAAGCCCTGACATGACGCAAAACAGAGAAGAATGGCGCAAAATGATACGGAGAGCCGACCCCAAACCCTAGGACATTGGACAAAGGCTAAGATGATGATGATGATGGTCCAGTACTTTTGGAGCAAATAAGCTATAACAGACGGATTTTTTTCCTTTTGAGGTACGGAAAACTATTTTTCTAATAGTAACATCTGAGGCACTTACTTTGACACCATATAAAGCTGCGTTGTAGATTGTCACAATGTAACGTATTGCGATGATACATAAAAACGATGTGAGCTGCAACATTTAAAAGGAACACATTACATTAAATATCATTACAAAATATTAATATGAACCAATAATAAAGCATTTTAGATGTACCTGTATACCATAAATTTCATCAAATAACTCTTTGCTTTTTTTTACATTTGTGTAGTATTGGCGCCATTTCTCTAAATTAATCATTTCATCGCTATTTTCACAATAATATAATTTGCTTCTAATAGCAGATCTTATAATGCATTGCAGTTGTTCAGATAAAGTATGAAATATATAGTAAATAAAGTTGCATTCGATATGTATACGCATAAAACTTATCACTCTGGCGAGAGTTACTATCCTTACTTCCTCCCTGCCGAGTGGATAGTAAATATTGAAAAATCCGGAGATAATTAACATCAAACAAGAAGTAATTAAATAGGCGAACAATCGAAAGAGGCCAATTTTAAAACGTGTAACCAAACGTTTAAAATATATCTTGTCGTTTTGAAAATCAATGATTATATCATTGGCATTTAAGCAAGTATGAAATTTTACGTATTTTTTCGAATAGTAACAAGACAAGAAAATAGACAGAATAGAGTCCAACTGAGTAAAGCATGTATATGCAGCTTTAAAATCGTTTAGTTTATTAGAAACTAATATGTACAAGCACAAAGATAATTCAATAATAATTAAAGTCACAGCTATCGTTTTTCCTAGTTTGCTAAACGTGCTAATATTCCTGAAAATGCCAAACGGGTTTTCTGTTAAATGAAGGATTTTAAATATTATTCGTTTTATATTCATTTTTAATATTTTGCGCTACCCGGCTCCTGCCTCCTGCACTGGCAAGTAGATGTTTAAGTAGTTAATACTTGACGTGAAACGAGTTATTATTATTACATTACGTTAAATATATTAAAATGAGTACATGTGCTACTCAATCATAGTAAATATTTAATGCATAGTAAATGTACTTAAAAGTTTTTAATGATGCGCCGCACGAACCGTCGCACACATCATACAAATGGAAAACAATTATATCCCAAGTAAATAACAATACCTAAAACGTTTTGGTAGCCACTTACTTTGATACCAAATAAAACGGCGGTGTAGCTTATCACATTATAACGTATTGCGATAATACGAAAACGCGAAGTGAGCTACAACATTTAAATCACATTAAATTTAACATTACTACAAAATAAAATATCAATATGAACCAACAGTAAACCTGTACCCGTATACCATAAATTTTCCTGTGCTTTTTTTGACATTTGATTAAGAGGGGTTGTAAGTGCGTTGCCGGCCTTTAAGATGGGAGTACGCTCTTTTCTTGAAGGTTATTATATGTGCTACTTATTCTTCATCAATCTTTCAGTAAGTAAATGTTTAATGCTTAATAAATGTAAGTACTTAACTGTTCGTTTAATGACGTTTGTCTAATGTCATTAGTGAAGTGCACGGGATACAAAATGATATCTGAGTTAAAATTATTGAGGCAATAGTTTTTATTTCGATTATATTTCATATTTATCTCAAAATTTAAAGTTTTGAGATTACATAAAACTGACCGGTATCGTATCGCAAGTATGGCAACGTCATGTAATACAAAAAAAATATTATGCATGATTCTAGGTTTTATTACATTACTAGTTTTCTCCCGCGACCTCGTCTGGCCAAAGATATATGTCCGAGGTACGAGGTGCCTACCTCGGAAAATCAGCAAAAAATTATGTTCGAATATATAGCGATGGCAAAGGTATCTGGACCCTTGGCCTATATTTGTGTAGATGGCGACACCCTTTTATATTTAACATTTTTAACACATATCAGTGAAAGAACATATGGCGTTCTAAACAAAAAAAAAAACATAAATATATATTTTTTTTATTCATTTTCATTTTTAGTTTTATACCTGGGTCGAAAGATGGCAGTAAACTTACAGTGACTACAGAATTTACTATGACAATAAGCCTATTCTCTTTGGTCTTACTATGAACGGGCGCGTAAGCTCTCACGTCACCACCCTTTAAAAAACGACATTGTTGGACTGGAGAACGTCGTCGCGTTGCGTGACTCTTACGTCGCCACGCTTTATACGACATAGTTGGACCGGAGAACGTCGTCGTGTTGCGTGGCTCTCACTTCGCCACGCTTTATACGACATTGTTGGACTGGAGAACTTCGTCGCGTTGCGTGGCTCTCACGTCGCCATGCTTTGTACGACATTGTTGGACCGGAGAATGTCGTCGCGTTGCGTGGCTCTCACGTCGTCACGCTTTATACGCCATTATTGGACCGGAGAACGTCGTCGCGTTGCGTGGCTCTCACGTCGCCACGCTTTATACGACATTGTTGAACTGGAGAGCTACGACAGTAGCATCCGACGACGGCGAGGCACGTCGGAATGAGCGTCATGTTGACATCTATACCACCAAAGGCTTTAACTTCTATTGGTGTTATTGTAACAATTCTCAAAAGTTCTTTTACTACCTTTAGCTTTTTTTTATCTGAAATGGTTAAAACATTTATTTAATGCTTTTATGATTTAAAAAACCTGAATATGACAAGCGATAATTAAACCGGCATATTCGTCCGCTTGTTGTGGTACGAAAAGTCGTTTTAAACAACGCGTCAGATCGTCAGCGCTTTTTCGTATAATCTGCGCTGCGTGGGCGGTGGCAGATGTTATCCAGGATACTTATCCATATAGAAAACAACACCCCAAAGAAAAACGGTAATATTCGATAAACGTTGTGATGACCCTCGAAAAAAATAACACAATTAATAAAATATCAAAAATAGTTTTATTTCATACCAGTGATGGAGACACCTACTGTGAGATCATACGCTACTGTAGTTAGTACAGCGGCCAGATGGCCTAAAACACCATTCGATGTGACTGTACAGTATACTACCGACAAGAGGTATTGTTGTGTTCGGTAGAGTCTACTGAGTACCAAATAAGAACTTGTCACTTTCTAAGAGTGTGGGGGGGATAACTGTGACGTCACAAAATCGGCAGTACAAAGTTTTTAACTTTTTTCTTTTAAACATACCAGGTGGGGTACCAAATGAAAGGGCATTGTGAGTAGATGACAAATATATAACATAGGCTAACATTTTCACTACTTGGTCTAACAAATTATTAAATAATGATCAAAAATTTCACAATTCAGAGTTGACTTTGAACTGCTCTAAATTGAAAATGGCTAAATGGATTAGTCCAAGATTTACATACAATGTGACTGTGAATTTCATACCCATTACTATCACTTGAGGTAGTTGAGATATCTTCAAAAATAATAACAAATATCAATTATTATAAGTGCTACTTTAATCAAATTAGTAGCATCCAGCATTAACACTTTCATTACCAAGCGCCTCATTTCCAATACAAAATGAACATATCTAGCTTGTTCTTTGCAGTGAATGTGTTAGAATGAATGAATTGGGTATTTTTAATTAATGTTAATTAATAAAAATAAAGATAAGGAACAGAATAACAGTACATATTGAGCATAGAGTAACTTATACTAGAGCGGTACTGTCATAGTAAATTTTGTAACCCCAGTAAATTCACTGCCATCTGTCGACACACTTTAAAACTAAAAATGAAGATTTATAAAAATACGATAGAATGTATTTAAATATAGATAAATGATTTTTTTTATTTGCATTAATTATTTTTATGATTTTGACCCATGTTCTTTCACTGATATGCGTTAAAATTGTTAAATAACAAACGAAACCGTCAACGCCATCTATACGACTGTAGGCCAAAACTAGTAGCGCCCTCTGAACGAGAATCAAATTTTCTTGATTTTCGAGGCACGTTTTTTCCTTAGACTGTATCCATCTTTTACGGAGTTATATCTATCTTTGATATTGAGCATAACATATTGTGAATAGTACATATTGTGTACAGGTTGCCGAGTTTGAGAGCGTCACGTCGCTCTCGTGTTGCAGAGTTCGAGAATATCGTGTGAAGCGTTGAAAAACGATCGAGTTTCTATTTCCAAAATGAGGTATATTTTTTAATCAAAAGTACATAAGCAACCCACAAACGGCAGTTCAACAAATGAACAATGTCACTCTCAGGAGTCTCAGGTCATCTCGTCACGCCTTTCACGACTTTGTTGAACTGGAGGGCGATGACAGTGTAGCTCGCGACGAATGCGATGCTCAGCAGGCACGCGGGAATCGTCATGTTGATGTCAATACCACCTAAGGCTTTTTTTAACTTTTATTGGTCGTAACTTTTAGTAAGTAACTATTTGCTAAAGCCATTTTTCAGTACCTTGAGCTTGAGAGAGGAGTGTTAGGGTCGGCAACGCGCATGTAACTTTACTCCTCTGGAGTTGCAGGCGTACATAGGCTACGGAGACTGCTTAACATCAGGCGGGTATGCTTGTTTGGCACCGACGTAGTATATAAAAAACACAACAGTTAATCTATAACCTGCATGATTGTTCGCTTTTTCTAGTACGAAAAGTAGTTTTAAGCAACGCGTCAGAACGCTGGCGCTGTTTTGTACACTCCACACACCACCGTAAACAGCAACATTCTAAACACATTGTGGTGCCCTCCAAAGAAAATAGGTCTATTGTTTTATTTGTGAAATCTCTTACGGGCTTACAGTTGACCCCAAAACGCTCACAAAATAATAATATTGTAAGATAATAATATTTACATTTGATTAAGGTCAGGCCGTTAGCAGCGTAAGCTGAAGACTCGGGTTCGATTCCCGCCTGGGCCACCGGTGGACTTGGTCACTTTTTCTTGTATGATATCTATTTCAGTTTATAAATTATATATAGTTACTGTGACTACTTAAACAACACAAATCAAAAAATATTTAATAAAATAATTTCATGTGTTCCCTAGTTAGAAAGGCCCAATTGTTGACACCCTGCTGTTATCAACGCGGAATGTCGTAACATTACTTTATTTAATTGAATAAACTTGAGCGATGCATCACACAACATTGTTGATAATGATATGATGAATAAGAGAACGTCGCGTCGCTACCGTGTTGTGACTCTTCTCACGATATTGTGGATTGGAGAGCGACTCGGAGAGCGGCGCTTCACTCGACACTGTTGAACTGGAGAGCGTCACGTTGTGTCGCTCTCACGTCGCTTATACGACGTTGGTGAACTGGAGAGCGACGACACTATAAAACGCAACGACGCTGAAGCACACCGGGATGAGCGTCATGTTGACGTGGTAACTAAAGGCTTTAATTTCTATTGGTCTCGTTGTAACAATTCGCAAAAGCGCTTTTACTACCTTTAGCTTCTTTTCATCTGAAATGATCAAAACATTTATTAATTTATTTTTGTATGTTTTAGAAAAACCTGAAAATGACAAGCGCTAATCTAACCTGCGTATTCGTCCGCTTGTTGTATTAGGAAAAGTCGCTTTAAACAACGCGTCAGATTGTCAGCGTTTTTTTGTATATTCTGCGCTGCGTGGGCGGTGGCAGCTAGTATCCATATTGAAAACGACACCCCACAGAAAAACGGCAATCTTCCAAAAAGGTTCTGGTGACACGCAAAAGAAATTAACACAATTACAAAATATCCAAAACAGTTTTATTTCATACTAGTTGCAGACACCTACTGTGAGATCAAACGCGACTGTGTTGTAGCTTATGTCAATATAACGTAATGCGATGATAAAAAACGATGAAACCAACTGTAACAAAAGGAAATACACGTAATATATAAACAACATTTTTACTATGTTACAATTAAAAGTAAAACTTAAGATATACCTGTATGCTAAGCATTTTATTAAAGAACACAGTGCATTTTTTGATATTTGCATAATTTTGGCGCCATTTCTCTAAATGTATTGTTTGTATTACGTCGGTTTTTTCACAATAATACGAGGTTCTTTTAACAGATCTCGTGATGCACTGCAGTTGTTCAGATATACTATGGAATATATAGCAAATAAAATTGTATTCAACGTGTAAACGGAGAGTGCTTAGTGCTCTGCCGAAAATATGCAGAATTTTTTCTCCTTTGTGTGCATCCAAAATGTTAGGAAGAACTCCCACCAAAGAATAAATAAATATGTATGACCATAATCGCAGGAGGCCAATTTTGAAATGTGAAGCCATACGTTTGGAATAATTATTGTCATTTAGAAAATCGACGAGTATATCGTTGGAATTTAAGCACTTTGAAAATTTCACATAATCTTTCGAAAAGTAGCAGGATAACAAAATAGAAACAATAGAATTTAACTGAATCGCCAATCGATAAAATCTATATGTGAAATTGGTTAATTCGATATAAATAGCGTATAAACACAAAGATATTTCTATGGAAATTATAGTTGAAGCAATTGTTTTCTTTAGCTTGCTAAATTTGCTAATATTTTTGTAGAGACCAAACACGTTTTCTGTTAAAAGATGTATATTAATTGGCTTCAGTCCGTTACTCATTTCTAATATTTATTATTCCTTGCCCGCTCGCGCACAGTTGTAATCTCTTAATGCGTTGGCTTTACTCGAAAAACAAATACTCAGTGATGTCACACGCGAACATCAAATTTATGGTACAAAGGCCATGCCAGGATAACCTAAGTGACTCTGCCCCCAGCGAGTTTTGGCTTGTAATTTTGTTTGATGATGTGGCTTTTTATTAGTAACAAGTATGCAAAATTTCAGCCCCCCCCCCCCAAATTTTATAGTTTTTGTAAATAAAAAACAAAATATGATCTTTATTCAATATTTTATTTTCTAGCCAGCCGATTTTGACGTGCGTCAAAATTGACAATTTTTTTTCTTTTTTTTTAAGTACTTTCACGTCAGCGACACTTCCAAGTTTTTCACCAAAGCTAGCCTCTTTAATAAACTACATAGTAAATGTATTTACTTAATTTTATCTGTGGTAGAACAAAGTGTTTTTATTTTTATTGAGTACATCACTATTACATTTTCTGTTTTTTGTAAAGCAATATATCCTATAATTGTATTTGCTATATGCAAGTGCAAGGCTAGAAAAAAAATATTGAAGAAAGATCATTTCTTTTTTTTACAAAAATTTTGCATAAGTACTTTTGTTACTGATAGAAAGCCAAAAAAAAATACAAGCCAAAACTCGCTGGGGGCAGATTTATATCCTGGCATGGCCTTTGCAAAAAAATATGGTATTCAATGGAAGGTCGAGAAAAAAATATACAAACGCAAACCCCATACAAACGTCCCAAAATTTACTGCGTAAAATTATGGTACCTGTATGGACATGGACACCCCTCAAATTTGACATTACGGGGGCTTGAAAAATTATACATGTACCATAATTATGGTACGTATAACAGTACCATAATTATGGTACGTATAACAACACTGGAATACTTACCCGTACATACCAAATATTATAAGTGCTACTTAAGCAAATGAAGTAACTGCGAGCATTTACTTAATAAAATAAACGCTATTTTTGATGACAGCTAAGGGATGGAATGACGGTCGATACTAAGGCAGTTATTTGAGTAGGTACCTGTGTATTTACCTATACAACTATGGGAACATATTATTTTGTTAAATATTTTGATTTGTTTTTTTTAAGTATTCACACTACTATAAATTATAAACTGAAATAGTTAAATGAAGACACTTTTTCCTTTTTTAACTAAATACCTTGAGAAAGTTTTTTCGAGAAAAAATATCTACCCTACACGTTTCAGTGAAAACTAAAGCATTTTAATAGAGTTCCGGAGAAGTAAATATATTTTAATTTTAAAAAAACATCACTGCAATGAGTACTAAATTCATTTCAACATTGAAAAAAAAGCAAAAAGATTCCTTCGAGCCGGATTTGAACCAGCGACCTATGGATGACAGCTTCGGTTACCTCTACAGTCCACCGCTCTACCAACTGAGCTATCGAAGGTGATGACGGGTGTCCGAAATAGATGATTATAAGACAAAACTAGTATTGGAATGGAATATTTCAAGCATTTTCAAGGAAAAGATAAAAATCGTAAATTATTATCAAGAATGATAAGAATCCAAAGAATCTTAAAAATACTGAACAACAGTGTTAATTTGCCCTCCATACAAAAAATAAATCCATATTTAGCCAGTGAAATTTGAACCTATGTTGTAGGAAATAGAGTTGATTTTGCTCGAACGAAACGAAAATGAACGAAACAGAACAAAATAATTGCAACTATTCCGATTGAAAATTATTGAAATTTTATCGAACTTAATTAGTAGGTACTAAAGGTAGGACCGGAAGCCTTACCAGGTTAAAGGGGCTCACCCATTACCAGTCCGCCCGACGATATCAGCCTGTCAGTTACAACAAAGCAAAAATTTGAAGGGGCCCACTGATTATCAGTCCGCCGAACGATATCAGCCTGTCAGTTAGAACAAGAATTTGACAGATCCGAACAACTGACAGGCCGGTAATGGGTGGGCCCCTTAAAAGACAATGTGTGACGAGTAGTAAATCTTTGGTGCAGTTAAAAAAGTGAAGTATTAAGAGTTCGTTACATTTCCATCCATAACTTGCCTCATGCACTCAAAGGTACTTAAAAACATTTAAATTAATTAGCATAACTATCTAACAATTGATTTAATTAGATCAAATAAAATCCTAATACAAAAAAAAGTTCAAAAAAATATTTCTAAATAAGAGTTTAATTAGTGGCGTGTCAATATTTAAAAAAAACTGACAAATTGAGAATCTCCTTTTTGAAGTCGTTAAACAATTTAAACACGATACTGCGGTCCGGTCTACTAAATAGGAAAAAATGCAAAAAGATGTCGCCCCCGGGTGGGCTTGAACCACCAACCTTTCGGTTAACAGCCGAACGCGCTAACCAATTGCGCCACGGAGGCAGATGCTCTCTGCGTCGAAATTCACCATTACGTTCCTTTGACATATATAATCCTATAGAATGAGGTTACGTCACCATGTGAACTTTGCCATCCTACTATCACGATTTATCGAATACGGTTTCGTTCGAATTTCCTTATCTTTGTATTTGTAGTCACTGAATAATGTGTCATGGTCGCTGTTGGAAAGGTAGCTTTTGGAACAGCATGACTACGTTAAGTACAACCTTGTGAAAATTAGCGCTCGATACGAAAACGTGCATCTCGTTACAAATGTTACAATACATGAATACAATACGTGTAATTAATACGTAGGTATTTCTATTGATATTATTGATTGTGGTTAAAGTGTATTGTCTTTTTATAAATTGAAAATCATTTTTACTAATATTAAACATGTTTGATTTGATGTTTGACGTTTCTAAACAAAACATGCAAACCGATTATTTACATTTACGGTCTGATTACAATGATTCTTGAAGTATATTTATTCCTTAATGGGCTACCTGAGGTTTTCATCGATTTTTGACAAGTTTTGAATCGTATCTCCTACTTTTGCATTACATATAGAATTATAAGACAAGCGGCTTTCGGTTCTTCAATCTTTTATCTCCATTTTTGTCTACCGGATTGTGAAAAAAATGAATACTTATTTATTTATGATTGTTTTAAACATTGTCTAAAAAAAACACTTTTTTCGTATCTTGATTGCTGTGAAAGATCTTACTTATACGAAATCTACATATTTGGGTTCGTCTTAGACGTCTCTAAAAATTTGTCTAAGGTTTTAATTTTTAAACTAATTAACACAAAAGTTATGGCCAGAAAACCAGTTTTTTGGCCTAAAATTGTTCAACTATGATGCCAAATATTTCGAAAACAATGAACTTTGAAGTAAATATGGGGTACTATATTGCTAAAATCCTTTGCTGTTAATATGCTAAGCTACAAAAAAACATTAGAAAACTAAGGGATTCAAAGCAGGGGTTGCATCCCCATATCCCTTAGCCCATATAATCTTAAAAATATAAGATTGGAGCTAGGAATGTTGTAATTCTTGTTCTTTATAAAAAAAAAACTTAAAATTTTGAATTATTTTTTTTTTAAATCGAAGGTCATTGGGGCATGGGATCCCCTTAATCTGATAAGATGAGGCCATAACAACAGTAGTGCAAATTGCTTTTTATCTT
This sequence comes from Cydia strobilella, assembly GCF_947568885.1. Classification (NCBI taxonomy): domain Eukaryota; kingdom Metazoa; phylum Arthropoda; class Insecta; order Lepidoptera; family Tortricidae; genus Cydia; species Cydia strobilella. The sequence goes on from NC_086054.1 coordinate 15,691,502, forward strand.
ACTCAGATAGATAGTTGTTAATAGTACATTGTGCAACGAGGGGTTAAGCGAGATTTTGTAAACGAGGTCTATAATTCCCGACAGCCGCAGGCTGGAGAGAATTAAAGACTGAGTCCACAATCTTACAATGGAAACAAGTTGGATCGGCGAGACAATTTCATTTTTAGGGTTCCGTACCCAAAGGGTAACAACGGGACCCTATTACTAAGACTCCGCTGTCCGTCCGTCCGTCTGTCTGTCCATCTGTCGTCTGTATGGTGCGGAACCCTTCGTGCGCGAGTCCGACTCGCAATTGGCCGGTTTTACGCAACACACAATTAAATTGACAATTTAATCAGATTGTTCGAAAAATTGTTCCGTCTTGACACCTTTTTATTCAGTGAAAGTGGCCCTATTATAAATAAGAATAGTTGACCAAACGCGTGTTGACGGGACACGACTCATATTGTTACCTTACATGTTTAAAGGCCTCAAAGGGCTCATTATATAACGTTACAAAGGTAAGTACTTACTTAGACACGCTTAAATAACTATTGGATCAATGGATCAAGTATCCTTGATAAGTAAACACTGTAAAAAGAAAAAAAAGTGCGTTTCGAACTTCGTTCCTTTATTGCACCAAAATCATACATTTTACATGCATGTAAAACTACAAATAAATTCTTAAAGAATAACAACATATATACCTACAACTTACACTTTGTTAATGTAATATAAAAGTATTAACCTTAGGAAGATAAGTTAATCATTTAATTTAGATTAAGGTACTAACATTGAAAGTGCGTGCATCATTTCGCCGTTAAACGAAAGTTTGGCGAACCTAGTATAAGTTTAAAATGTGTTATACTTAGTATAAGTTTAAAATGTGTTATACTTAGTATAAGTTTAAAATGTGTTATAAAAAAAAAACCACCCATAATGTTTCATACCAGTCTTGCGCAGAACGAATTCTTTTGTTTTCGTTGTAATTTATACAGGTAGGTACAAAATGGTTCGCTAATGGTTGGTTGGTTGATTGGCTGGTTGGTTGGTTTGATTATTTTTACACAAATACTCAAAGTATCCATCCATACGAGTAAAAAACTATTTTCAACACACTACTTATACGGAATTTTGTTCATTATAAACTTACAATAGTAGCATTTACCACATTTCCGGATTTTTCCTAATACAAGCACAGAATAAATAATATTACTACCGTACAGAAAGGAAACTTCCAGCAAAACCGAAGTTTGATAGCGGTTCAGGGTCTAATCATGATGTCCCTATCTAATATTTAGGGTTGTCAAAAGTCATTATCTTATCTGTGGTCGTGCACGCAAAGGGACGGCAAGTTGTGCCAACCCTAATAATTGCTCGGAGCAATGCTGAGCCGAACGGAGCCGAGTTTGCCCGAAGCTAGGAGTTACGCACCCCTGAAGGTGCTTTAAAAAGACCAAGATAAAATTACCTACAATTAGTACTTATTCCGCAACGTTTTAGTTTTTTTTTATGAAATAGGAGGCAAACGAGCAGACGGATCACCTGATGGTAAGCGATTACCGCCGCCCATGGACACCCGCAACACCAGAGGGGTTGTAAGTGCGTTGCCGGCCTTGTATTTGTAATCAATGCTTTGTTTCTACACAACTTCTTCAAACCTGCCGGAACAGAGTTTACTATTACACCGAAGATCGATCGGCACTCATTATCCATAGATCAGTTCACCAATCAGCAGATGAGATCTATTCGTTAATTACACTTACCACTTACCTAATCCATTGTTATAAGACAATTATGAATTATGATATCTATGATAGATAATCAAAAAGTGTAATCAGTACCAAAGAGAATTAAGAAGACATGCTCACTCCACATCGGTTTTGTTACCAAAAAGACTATTATTTTCGTAGTCTACATCTGGCGTCAAGTAGCGGAACTATCTGCAGTACTGCCGCTTAAGCACCTCCAACCCAAACAGCTCAATTTTTTCGTACCTATTTTCACGGAGACGTACCAACGTGTCTTTTTATTTCAGTCAGTCTCGGTACAAAAAGTACTGAGGTTGACTGAAGTAGCATGACAAATACCAAAGATAGATATAACTCCGTAATAGATGGATACAGTCTAAGGAAAAAACGTGCCTCGAAAATCAAGAAAATTTGATTCTCGTTCAGAGGGCGCTACTAGCTTTGGCCTACTGTCGTATAGATGGCGTTGATGGTTTCGTTTGTTATTTAACAATTTTAACGCATATCAGTGAAAGAACATGGGTCAAAATCATGAAAATTATTAATGCAAATAAAAAAATCATTTATCCATATTTAAATACATTTTATCGTATTTTTATAAATCTTCATTTTTAGTTTTAAAGTGTGTCGACAGATGGCAGTGAATTTACTGGGGTTACAAAATTTACTATGACAGTACCGCTCTAGTATAAGTTACTCTATGCAAATACGAACGTTTCCGAGAAAATACGATGGAAACAGTTATTTGTGCAACAAGAGAGGAAAGTTGGTTTTTCTCGCGACTCAAAAACACGAGATGTAAAATTAAATGCTTGCACACATACTTTTTCACCTCAGTAGTGAGAACATACTAAAGATTAAAATGTATTTCGAATTAGAATAATTTAGAGAAAAAAAAAATTGTGATCAAAGTATGAAGTGGCAGTTCGTGGCCTTCACTAAATTAAAAAGCTACTTTGTTTCACTCCCTGGAGTGAGGAAAGTCGCACTTTCTTCACTCACTGGAGTGAGGAAAGTCGCACTTTCTTCACTCAATGGAGTGAGGAAAGTGCGATTTCCTCACTACAGGGAGTGACGAAAGTAGGCTTGTTCGAGCTGCTGAGGTGAAAACAATTATGCACTACATCTGTATATTCTATTAGCAGATAACTAAACGTAACAATTTCGGTCAAAGGTGAGGTCATCTGGCATCGGTAAAAAACCCATGATTGTTAACGTTAACAAATGTTATTGGGCCGCGAACCTTTTCAACGCCTTCACCTTTTAAAACTAGGGCGAAAACTATTATAAGTTCAAAAGGTTGTGTCTCCGTACCATTTGTATGTAATTTACGACCTTAAAAGTTAAAAGATAGAAGTTTGTATGTTCTTGCCAGTTTTATATTGATATGCAGCTTTAGAATGTGCCTATAATTTCAGTGTTGTTGGGGCTATTTTGAGCATCTGAGGCTGTTTATTAATATTTATTTTTACATTTATTGTGATGGTAAAAAACATCATTTACCTATCTTTTACGATTTTGAATGTTATTATTTTTATACATAAAATTAAAGCCTGACCAGTAATATATGATCATTGTCAAGAGGGCGCAGTTGTTGCGCATGTATAGGGTGACAGTTCAGTATAGTATGAAAAAATTAGTTCCAGTGAAATTCCGCAACATGGCGCGTGATCATATATTCCTCAGGCTTTACGCGTTATAATTAAATTTATGTTTTTGAATATGAATCATGCCTACTCTGGTATAACTACATACTATATATAATTTATGAAATATTATAACAAAATATTTGCAGATTTATTTAATCTTTATTGCATTATAAAGGAAAATACAAATGGGGACCTGATACATAGGGCTCTATCAGTCAACAGTTGGGTCAAACAGAAAGATTTTTGCACCTACATTCGTATAGCTCAATCAATATTAATCAGTATTGCCCTTACAATTACGGACAAACTAACCTTTATAATTCTTATTATCGTAAAGTAATAACGTCAAAACATTCACTTCCTTAAGGCCGCGGTATCTTGATCGTTGCATTTGACGCAAACTGCTCCGATCCAAGTATCAAGGATGATTAATTACGACTTTGACGGTTTAATTACATGCAACTTAATTGTAATAAGTGTAAAGCGTGAGTTGGTCTCGAATCAAGAGTAAATGTATGATAAGATCAGCGGGGTGAAATCCATCTGTGGGAAAACAAAAAGTTTGATTTACAATATCCTGTCCACTTATAACTTATCGTAAAACAGGCCGTTTTGTGTCAGGTAGATATGCATAATGCAGAGTTTCGTATATACCTTCATACCATGTGAAAAAGCCATAAAAGCAAAAGGAAAAAGGGCATACCTCTGCGCCACATATAGGTACGTCATTTCCATAAAAAGAGAAGTTTTTTGGAAATACTGATTATGGTCAAAACAATTTTCGTGATGGAATGTATTTATTAAGCTATATTTGCTAACTATAAAACTCCCGTCCCCGACCGAACATATTAAAATTATTTTCTTGATTTAAAAAAAAAAAAATTTGTACGCACGGATAAAATGTTAGAAATAAGGGCGTTGGGGGAGGGGGGGCGTATTGTTCAAAGGTAACACCTTGCATATTAACACCTGTTAAACCCATCACAAAAGGTCGCGTTGCGCGTTGTGCGTTGTGTCACGATTTCGTCACGACAGACGACAGTGTCGTATCGTGGGAACGATTTGCGACACGCCTCATTGAGATGAGATCTGCATTTCGCCGCTATACTTACTCAACCTCGTATCTGCAACACTCATTTGATGACAAAAACACCCGTATTCCGAATGAAAGAAAAGCGACATTTCCATCAAATGATTGTTGCAGATATGAGGTTGAGTAAGTATAGCGACGATTTGCTATACATGCATTATGTAATCTCTATTGTAAGTAGTAGTAGCCTTGATACATGAGGTGTATCTAAGTTTAGTACTAGTTTTCGGTGCTAGAAATAAATAAATCTTACGTAAGCGAAAAACTCGCGAACGTGGCTCAGCGGGCCCACGGCGTTCGCGTTCGCAACGAGATCGCCTCACGCCGCCACGTAGGACACTTCTATACGTATCAAAGGATTGAATCACCCCGCGCCGCATCGCTTCGCATCGCGTTCGTGTGTTGTTCGCCTACGTAGTACGCTGCGTTATGGGACAATCTTATTACACAAATCGACCTAGCCCCACAGTAGTAGTAGTGGCTTTATTTGACGTTCATAAGCGCATTGTAATATGCCTACTTGAACTTGAATAATAAACTTTCTTTATCTTTATCACCTCTTCTTTATTTATTTATTTATTCTTTATTGCACATAAAATAAGTACAAATGGTGGACTTAATGCCTTAAGGAATTCTCTACCAGTCAACCACTGGGCCAAAAAGAGACGTTTGTTGGTGCAGGCTTTGTACTGTATTTGAAAATAATTAAACGATATCACTACCTACTATTTACAAATTAAATACTAATTATAGTATACCTATTATATTTAAATCATAAACTTAAACATATACTTTGTATGATACATACATATCTACATATATACTTATACATGGACCTACTGTGAAACATTACTTACATCTTTCAGACAAATGCTTTATCTTATCTAGTACGCTCAATGAGGCTTGTGTTGTGGGTACTACACGACGGTGTATATGTATAATAGATAGATATAGATAAATACTTAAATACATAATAGAAACCATCCATAACTCAGAAACTAACATCTGTGATGAACACACAAATAAATGCCCTTACCGGGATTCGAACCCGGGACCTCCTGCTCCGTAGGCAGAGTCACTACCGACTAGGCTGGGAGGCCGTTAAAATTTACATGAGGTGCGTTGGGGTAAGATTGAAAGGGTTTTTCATGAGGGGTAAGAGATAATCGTCCGTATACCGAAGCAATAGGGGCGACTTTTAATTAACTTAAAAAACTTTTACTCGCTTTATTTTCTTAGCACCCAATTTTTGGTAACGAAAACTAGTACCAGACATATTATTATTGTTGGGGTGTTGTGAGCCTGTGAGTGTCACGTCGACCAAGCAGTGATCTATTGTGACGGCCTTTTAAAGTTCGTTACTAATGCACGTTGAGTCCAGAAAATTCCAGATTCTTTGGGCCGTAATGTTCTGTACCTCATAGGGTTGCAGTATGTGCCGCCCTAAGTGGATACTTCTTTTTGACATTAGTGGTCCACAGGAACAGAGAATGTGCATTGCAGTCTCCTCTGACTCCTGGCAGAACCTGCATGTCGCATCCTGTTTCTTTCGAATTCGGAACATGTGTTTGTTCAACTTACAGTGTCCAGTCAATATTCTAGTCACTGCGCAGGTTTTATATCTTTTGAGCCTTAGAAGCTCCTTAGCAGTTTTGCCGTTGAACCCTTTGATTAGAGCTTTCGAGTTTTCTTGTCCTTTGACGAACTTCCACCAATCGATTGCTCTCGTTTTTTCTATGTTGCTGAGCAGACATAGATGATAAAGATAAGATAAAGATAGTTTTATTGTAAGCATATTACAATGCGCTTATGAACGTCAAATAAAGCTACGCCGGCTCTAACCCTACACCCCTGCCTCGAGATTTAAATCCCCCTCAATTGGAGGAGGGTATCCCAATATGGGACCGGCAACAAACTCGGCGGGATACATATTTTCAAAACATTACATGTGTATGTTACATGCCATTAAATATTAATGCCATGCCAAGTATCATGTAATTTCGGCACTCGTTGGTGGTTTTAGACGGTAGTCCTCTGGACAGTCCGTCATCCCTCCTGGTTCCCCAGACCAGGTGGCATGCGTAAACGCATTTCCCCAACGTTAAAAAAAAGTGTCATGTAATTTAAGCAACTAATAATAAAATGTGAGCGTAACTTCAATATTGTATGGAAGCGGCTTTTTGGCGGCAGATTCATGTGACTTAACTCTCAAATCGTTACCAAGCCATAAACATTGCGGGGCTAGGAGTTATTAAAATCAATTAAATATATTAAACAATTAATCTTACCATTCTGTCCGTTACGTGCGAATAGTTTTTTCATAATAATAGGTTTTGTTGAACAATAGGGTTGCTAAACTAATTCTTTTGATAGGTGTATGTGGGAAACGTAGCCTGTGGCTATTGTTTTGGATGTAATTTGTACACTGTACATGTCAAAGACCATTCACACACAAACGGCCTGATTCGAACCAAAGTTTTAGGATACGTCAAAGATTTGCTAAAGATGCGATATGGATGTCAGTGTCAAAAGTAACGATTCTTCAAACAAAAACTTCAAATTATTGACGTACGCTCGTATAGATAAAATTTTCTCTACTGAGCTCGTTCACTTACCTGTACTAACAATGGCATTCTGTTAAACAAAAGCCATTATTTCTTTTCTGTGAGCGCGTGGCCTTTGTGCCTGAGGCTCACACACAATGGCCACGCGCTCAGGCACAATGGCCACGCGCTCACCTAAAAGAAATAATGGCTTTTGTTTAACAGAATGCCATTGTTAGTACAGGTAAGTGAACGAGCTCAGTAGAGAAAATTTTATCTATACCTATCTTAAAGTTCGAATCAGGCCAAGTGAAAAGTGTAGTAACCTCACCTCCGTCCGTGCTAATCAAAATATCTGTTCCATCCATCAAAGTCAGCCTAAAACAAAAACAAATAAATAAATAATAATAATACAACAAACATCAAGTCCCATAACAGTGTCTGACACAACATTAAAAGTAAAAAAAAAACCCGCGTGATGGCCATACCTTCCATCGCAAGATTCGTGCAGCATTATCTTTTATTTCCTTCTAATTAATTATAATTATTCTCTTACTAAATTGGCTCCAATGTGTACGGTGACTGCGAGTCGTCTTGTATTTTCATTTTCCATCTACTACGAAGTGATCTGTGTACATAATAAACAAATCTACGTTATTTGTTAGTGGAATAGTATTAGACTGTTTTAATACTATTCCACTACACACTTACACTTCCATTTTTTACGACAAGGACATATAAAAGAAGCGTGGACTAGAATATTAATTTTGTTCGACATAAATTGCAACAATAAAAACCAGCCAAGTGCGAGTTGAACTCGCGCACGAAGGGTTCCGTACCATTACGCAAAAATGGCGTATGTTACTGAGGCTTTAATTATACAGCTTTTAAGAATTTAAATTAGATTTATTTATAATAAAAAGAAAACCGTCCAAGCGCGAGTCCGACTCGCGCACTGAGGGTTCCGTACCTTTTTTAGTATTTGTTGTTATAGCGGCAACAGAAATACATCATCTGTGAAAATTTCAACTATCTGGTGACAGACAGACGGACAGACGGACAGCGGAGCCTTAGTAATAGGGTCCCGTTTTTACCCTTTGGGTACATCTCGTCAACCGTGATATTTCTGTTGCCACTATTACAATACTAAAACCAGAATAAAATAAATATTTAAGTGGGGATACAACAAACGTGATTTTTGCCGTTTTTTGTGTAATTGTACGGAACCCTTCGTGCGCGAGTCCGACTAGCACTTGGCCAGTTTTTTTTCTACGAGGTCTGTCTTTGATTCAATTACATATCAATATTATATATTTATACAAAGACAAGAATTACAACAAGTTTTACAATAAATTAATAAATATTTTGAGAACCTTGTTTGACATTATGGTTGTTTTATAGGCAACCCCAGCTCTTATCGGGCGACACAAAGCCAAAGGCGATGTTGCGACATTCCTGCGAATGCCATGGGATCAAGGGTTATTGTAGCTCGGGATCTATAGGGCACAATCAATAGATACTACGGTAAAAAGGCCATATATATATATACACGTTGGCCATTTTATTTAAATTTATACACTTCCTTTTTAGGGTTCCGTACCCAAAGGGTAAAAACAGGACCCTATTACTAAGACACCGCTGTCCGTCCGTCTGTCCGTCTGTCTGTCTGTCTGTCACCAGGCTGTATCTCATGAACCGTGATAGCTAGACAGTTGAAATTTTCACAGATGATGTATTTCTGTTGCCGCTGCTATAACAACAAATACTAAAAACAGAATAATATAAATATTAAGGTGATATAATAAATCCCATACAACAAACGTGATTTTTTTGCTGTTTTTTTTTCGTAATGGTACGGAACCCTTCGTGCGCGAGTCCGATTCGCACTTGGCCGGTTTTTTTATTTTGGGATTTTTATGTTATTTCTACTCCGAATCACGAGCTTGTACGAACCTAATAGGAGAAAAAAAAGTGTTCCATCATTTACATAAATTATTCGATCGTTGCATTCCATTACCGTCATACTGTCATACAAAGTCTGAAAAATGCTAGTAACGGAATGAATGAAAACATTTGGGACACTTTTTTTCTCCTGTTAGGATTGAAAGAGCTCGTGATTCTGAGTACTTAACATAAAAATATCCAATTTTTTTCTTGTTTATAGCTTTAAATAAAATAGCTTAGGTACAACGTCTTTATCATCATCAACATAGAATAATTTTCGTGTTAAAAACTATCCTACTTTAATTATACCATACAATTTTTAGCTGTTTAATACTGATCTATTTTAGTTCAGTTCGTAATCGATGTTCGCTTAGTAATGTAAGCGAAAACAAACACCCCAGGTTGAAAAATCGGACAGTGTGTTGTGTTTCGATCCGGTGACATTCCTAGTGCGCAAAAGGTTTTGATAAACAAGACCAAGAGCGGGTAGTTCGTAAAACTAGCGCCTGTATGTCAACTTAAGCCAGTCTTCTCAGAGACCTCGGGGACAACGCCGTCCTCGAAACGTCGGAGGTAAACTTAAAACTTAATTTTACGCGATTAAGTGGCGTTGTCCCCACCACACCACCACCCACCCACACAAACACACACACACCCAAACTTGAATAACATGTTTAGATCTTTTAATTTAGTTTTTCTTTAGCTTGTATTGTAGTAATTACTTTTAGTATTAAGAAATGTATAATAATGTGGACATAATTGTCAATCGCTCTCGCCGTCTTTCAAGAAACAGGTTCAGCCTAGTTTGGAGTCTGATGGATATATCGATGCACATGTAAACAACCTTTATGATAATAAACTATTTGTATTTTGTATTTTTGTATTTGTGAATAATAATGAACAATGTACAATTCTGCGAAGCAAGAGAAGAGACTATAATTGAAATAACCTTTAGCTTAAAAAAAGTACATATGTAAAGATTTATTTGATCTTTAGCTTTACGTACAGTCTGTAGCGGAAGTTGCTTAGCGGGCCAGGTGTTCAAAATGATCTCGACGCGACTTTATTGATACGACAGATTATGCCTTTGTTGGTAAGCCAAAATTTATTGCACTAAACTAACATGGCCTAAGTACTAGCATAGAGTAACTTATACTAGAGCGGTACTGTCATAGTAAATTTTGTAACCCCAGTAAATTCACTGCCATCTGTCGACACACTTTAAAACTAAAAATGAAGATTTATAAAAGTACGATAAAATGTATTTAAATATGGATAAATGATTTTTTTTATTTGCATTAATTATTTTTATGATTTTGACCCATGTTCTTTCACTGATATGCGTTAAAATTGTTAATTAACAAACGAAACCGTCAACGCCATCTATACGACAGTTGGCCAAAGCTAGAAGCGCCCTCTGAACGAGAATCAAATTTTCTTGATTTTCTAGGCACGTTTTTTCCTTAGACTGTATCTATCTTAAAGTTTGTAGTCTATGATTGTTCATTATTTTAGTATGTGGGTATTTTTGCACTTTGTAATTTTTCCTCAGTCACCCGTTGAGTTCGAAACGTCGGGATGTATTATAAATTCAATATACGCGATATAATCCGTTTTCATAGTTTTATTTCATGAGTAACTATCGCGGTAACCGAAGACAATATTATGTATCTATCTATTACGGAGTTATATCTATCTTTGGTACTAGGTACTCGGTAGTTCCTGGAGAATTTATGTGGCATGTGACCAAGTCCCTATGGTGGATTAGATTAAATAAATTGTGTAATTTTGTATTGTAATTATTTTCTTAATGAAGTTGAATTATGGAATTGTTGACATTATTAATTTATAGTCATGTGCATTTTAAAAATATTGACATGTGAATCTAAATTTATTATCATTATGTAAGTAATTATACAGAATGGCCAATAAATATGTGCATTCCCGTTGCCACCCTGTATATTGTTAGGTATGTGTATGATTAATGCCAATAAAAATCTATCTAAGTATCTATCGTTAAGAGAATAAGAGCGTGTCGAGGTAATTTTGAACACCTCGCCCGCTTAGTAACTTCTGATGCGACTGTACCTATCAAACCATTCGGTTGAAACAAAAAACTTACTCAACCGTCCATCGAAAACGACCTCCACTTTTTAACACTGCACATCTGCCTAAAAAAACCTGACATAGTTCACAAAAACAACTAAAGAAAAACCGGCCAAGTGCGAGTCGGACTCGCGCACGACGGGTTCCGTACCATTATCTATTGTTATTAGTATTTGTTGCTATAGCGGCAATAAGAATACATCTGTGAAATTTCAATTGTCTAGCTATTATTCATGAGATACAGCGGTGACAGACAGACGGACAGTGGAGTCTTAGGGTCCCGTTTTTACCCTTTGGGTACGGTGCCCTAAAAACCAGCAGACGAAACAAATGAGGTCAGTGACATAATGGAACATGGTATTAAAGGCTAATAAAAAAACATTGGCCAATGAAATTAAAATGGTTTTTGACTTCGACCACGGATTAGCATAGTGATAATATGTGATGTTTTCAATCAAAAGGTACCACTTTGTCGCTTACCATAAGGACGAAATTAGATTGTATCTTTATACGAATAACCTGTCAGAGCGTCCTTATGGCAAGCGACAATGTGGTACCTTTTGATTGAAAACGACACATATAAAACCGGACACACTAATCAGCTTATAAATGTTGGCATAATGTTCTTCATTTAAAAAGAAACATGATCGATTATCGAACATGACGACTGGTCTGGCCATGTGGGTAGTGACCCTGCCTGTGAAGCCGATGGTCCTGGGTTCGAATCCCGGTAAGGGCATTTATTTGTGTGATGAGCACAGATATTTGTTCCTGAGTCTTGGGTGTTTTCTATGTATTTATATATTATATATATCATTGTCTGAGTACCCATAACACAAGCCTTCTTGAGCTTACCGTGGAACTTAGTCAATCTGTGTAAGAATGTCCTATAATATTTATTTATTTATTTTATTTATCGATATTTTGCGTTTTAAGTTCTAATTCTAAGGTCACTCGCCATAAAAATAACGGCTTTGTTGACATTTCGTAGGTTCTAAATGATTGTGAATTTGGTCACATTTTTATTATAACCATTGAGAGATGAATATGCCCATGGGCATGTCTTAAAATTCTTAAATACTTTCGTTGTAAGTTTTTGATTGTGACAGCGGTCACACAAGTCAAAATTTATTATAAGGTGGAAAAAAATTATGGGCCCTGGAGGGAAAGTGCCTTTAAGTTAGCTAATTTTTCATTTTACTTAAAGGAAACATGCTTTTATTTTTAAAAAGAAACATAACTGCGTTCAAACAGGGCCCATAATTTTTTTCCACACTGTATACCTACGAGTAGTTCGCCCCGAACTGAGAACTCGCGTTTCGCCAAAAACTCAGATCTATGAATCTACTCTATAGAGTTTTTGGCGAATCGCGAGTTCTCAATTCGGCATAAAGAATATTTGTGCCATTTTCAATCAAAAGGGTTCAATCAAAAATTGTCGCTTGTCAATAAGGCGCTATTTCCATACAGCTTCAATTTGAAATCGACCTTATTGACAAGCGACAATGTGGTACCTTTTGGTTGAAAATGTCACATTAATATTTATTTTATGCATTTTTGAAAAGGAGGTGGAAGTTTGTATGGGGAATCAATAAAAAGCAGATTGGATAAAAAATACGCTACCTACTCAAATTACTAATTCCACGTAGACAAAGTCGCGGGCAAGCCAGTTTAGTTATTCGTGCCGCTTCCCCACTTGGCGGCGCGGTATCAGTGCAGTACGCAGTATTTCTTCCTGCGGTGGCAGCATGGTTGTATTTTTATCGCCTGTCACTATGCCTGTCACTTTCGCACTTACATACTTGTTAGAACGTGACAGGCATGGTAAAAGGCGATAAAAATGCTACCGTGCTTAGCCCTTAATTCGTGCTTAGCCCGCTTATTGGCGCGCCCGCGACTCCGCGCCAATCAGGAATAAATACTGCGTACTGCACAGATACCGCGCCGCCAAGTGGGGAAGCCGCCTATATTACAATAACAGGGTAAGATATGTTCGATTTCCAATAATTATATATTATATCATGAAAAAATAATTGTATATTATATCATCTGGTCTGGAACTAACCTTTTAAATAAATCAATAAATAAAAATGTTATTTATTTAGGTATCAACCCATTACATTAAATTTATACATGCTAATCTATATTACATTTAACTATTACTACTTACTACTTTTATTACTTTTAAGGTCAGAACCATAAAAACCAATGTCAGGTGCGTTGACCTCAGCATGGTTTTTGCGTTCGATTGTTTTGCTATTACGATGAGGCTCAAATCATGATACTTATCATTATCTTGGCAAAAACGTAAATTCTAGTCCATTGTTAAATGATCTAGGAAACAAAGTTAGTGCGTTGGAGCAGAGAGAAGTAAAGTGTAGACTGTTAGTATAAACTATGGATGGTATAGAAAGGATCGCAATCTCTTATGGCAGAATTGTTGTAAAAGTGACCGCGTTAAGCTTTAAATAATAGTTCCTAATCTCTCCGGTGGCGCTAGTTAGGCTCTGGGACATGAGTATAACATGAACCATATAAGTACAGTCTCCATGCATATAAGGCAACAAATAACCCGACCAAATTACGTAGGTTGATTTTGGTAGTATTTCGGTGTATGGTGGCGCCGCCTAATTACTGTTTTTTGATGGACACTTTTCATACATAGAAATTTGGCTCCTTTATACAGTCTCCATGGTATAAACTGTGTCTGTCTGTCACCAGTCTGTATCTGGCGAACCGTCATAGCTAGACAGTTGACATTTTCGTAGATGATCTATTTTTAGGGTTCCGTACCCAAAGGGTACCATACTACCATATTGCTAAGACTGCGATGTCTGTCTGTCTGTCCATCTGTCACCAGGCCATGAACCGTGATAGCTAGACAGTTGAAATTTTCACACATAATGTATTTCTGTTGCCGCTACAACAACAAATACTAAAAAGTACGGAACATTCGGTGGGCGAGTCCGACTCGCACTTGTCCGATTTTTTTAATGTAAGTATTTTACTAAAGAGTAGCAACTTGCTACAAAGTTTTTTTTAATACCATAGTTTTGTTTCGCTTTTTTATCGCTTTATCAACTAAACGGCCACATTTTTTAGGACAACAATACTAATATAAGGGATTTATAAATAAATTCATTGGTTTATTAGAAAACACAATTCCCCCAATGAGTCCGGCGCCACTGGTTGATGCAGCTTATGGGTAAGCTATAAATTTAAGAACATTATCTTCAGTATTTACTCAGTTTAAAGTTTAAAAAAAACAAGTGGCGCCATCTACTGATAAACAGTCTTAATTTTTGTCATGTCTCTACAAGTAGGTAGTCGGAAAACGGCATTTATCCACGGCATGTATCAACGTTGCCATGCCGCCAGTTAATGTCAGAATGCAATAAATTTGATCAGAACTTCACAATCTTCCGCGATGCCAGTATGAGCTATAAATATTATGTTTCCTACCAAACCGTTTTTACACACTTTTATTTAGCTTCACTGCGTATATACCTACCCACCTTTGTATATACAATATATAGTGCTTCAAATCTTGTAACTAAAATTTAAACCACTTCCCGGTATCTGATTCAGTTGAAATTTGGAGCACTGTCGTAATTCCGGTGACAATGCTAACATGGAGGTGTTCTGATGATGCAGCAGGTAGGTAGCCAAAGGAACTCCTCGATGGAAAAACACAAACACATCAAGTTTAGGCTCATTATAAAGGTCTCAAGAAGTACTCGATATACATATAAACGAGAAGAAGTACAGTAAGCAATAAAAGTATCACAAAAAAAAAATTTGACAGTTACTTGTTAAAGGAAAGATTTTACTACAAAAATAAATAGCGGCTTCCAAAAAACATCTGCGCATTCCGAAATGTATGAATGCTTTGAATACCTATGAAATTTATAGTTTCTAGTAAGTATAATACAAACAGACAGACGAACAGACGGATAGAAGAAACTTCAATTTTGGCAACCGAACTCTAATAAGATTTGCTTTGTTAGTCTGCCAACTCACAAGCCGTTGATAATTGTATGGATGGTATCTTAGAAAGGATGCCAATCTCTTATGGCAGAATTTTTGCAAAAGTGACCGCTTTCAGCTTTAAATAATAGTTCCTAATCTCTCCGGTGGCGCTAGTTAGGCTCTGGGACATGAGTATAACATGAACCAACAAATAACCCGACCAAATTACGTAGGTTGTTTTTGGTAGTATTTCGGTGTATGGTGGCGCCGCCTAATTACTGTTTTTTGATGGACACTTTTCATACCTAGAGATTTGGCTCCTTTATATAGTCTCCGTCTCCATGGATAATTGTTTGTCCCTATCTGTCATTTTGACATTTGCATGTGTTCGTAACAAAGAGAATATATATTAGCAAAGATAGATATAACTCCGTAACTCCTTATTATATCCTCTTTGATATTAGGATAGTGGAGTACTGTCATAGCAAAGATAGATATAACTCCGTAATAGATAGATACAGTCTAAGGAAAAAACGTGCCTCGAAAATCAAGAAAATTTGATTCTCGTTCAGAGGGCGCTACTAGCTTTGGCCAACTGTCGTATTGATGGCGTTGACGGTTTCGTTTGTTATTAAACAATTTTTTACGCATATCAGTGAAAGAACATGGGTCAAAATCATAAAAATAATTAATGCAAATAAAAAAAATCATTTATATATCCATATTTAAATACATTTTATCGTATTTTTATAAATCTTCATTTTTAGTTTTAAAGTGTGTCGACAGATGGCAGTGAATTTACTGGGGTTACAAAATTTACTATGACAGTACCGCTCTAGTATAAGTGACTCTATGATCATAGTAAATTGTGTAGTCACAGCAGGTCACAGTAAATTTACTGCCATCTATCGACACACGAATAAAACTAAAAATAAAAATATCAAAAAATGTATTTACATATGGATAAATGTTTTTTTTTTTATTTGCATTAATTATTTTTATATTATTTTGACCCATGTTCTTTACCTGATTATGCGTTAAAATTGTTAAATAACAAACGAAACCGTCAACGCCATCTATTCGAGAGTAGGCCAAAGGTAGTGGCGCCATCTGATCGAGAATCAATTTTTTTTATTTTCGAGGCACGTTTTTTGATTGTATCCATCTATTACGGAGTTATATCTATCTTTGGTTTTATAATAAATAATCGGGTTAGCCGCCAATACCGCCATCTGTTACAACTCGTTTACAACGCGAGCTTAGTATTAGCCAAGCAATGCATTAGAATTAGTCTTACTGATACCTGGTAGTGCTACTAGATGGCGCTGTAATAAACCAATGAAAATAATGGTTCTTACGTTCTTACAAAGATAGATTTGGGTTCTTATTTTGTATTTTGATTTATTTTGTATTTACATCAGGACGTTTGTATGTGCGAATAAATATTATATGTGTCAAATTAAACTTAAGTATTGAACTAAAATTAGTTTTTATTGTTTGTAGTTTTATCATTGTTAGAAAATATAGTAAACTTTCAAGAAGATCCGATAGATGTCATAGATGTTGACATGGATGGTGACTACACTAACGCCATAGATATCATCATCATCATAACTTAAGAGCTTTGTAATTGCCAATCCTTTCTTCTCAGATATGTGATTCTAGGCTTTCCACTGCCTCTCGTCTTTTCAATTTTGCCTTCCAGGATGTTTAGGAAAAAGTTGTCGTTTCGTATTAGGTGTCCTAACATCTTGCCTCTCCTATTCCTTATGGTATTTAATAAGCTTCGCCTTTCGCCTACCATATTCAAAACCTCTTCATTCGTCTTTCTTTCAGTTTGGGCAATGAGGATATAATAAGATAGAGCGGTACTGTCATAGTAAATTTTGTAACCACTGTAAATTCACTGCCATCTATCGACATACTTTAAAACTAAAAATGAAGATTTAAAAAAATACGTTAAAATGTATTTAAATATGAATAAATTATTTTTTTATTTGCATTAATTATTTTTTTATGATTTTGACCCATGTTCTTTCACTGGTATGCGTTAAAATTATAAATAACAAACGAAACAGTCAACGCCCTCTATACGAGTGTAGGCCAAAACTAGTGGCGCCATCTGATCGAGAGTCAAATTTTCGTGATTTTCGAGGCACGTTTTTTCCTTAGACTGTATCCATCTATTGGTTTGGGCCATAGATATGGCGTTCTGAAAAGAAAAAAAACATTTATCAATATAGTAAGTATATATATACTAGCTGTTGCCCGCGACTTCGTACGCGTGGATTTGTATGTTGGTGGTTATATATTTTAAATGAGCATGGAACATTATGCAGCAAAAGATATCAGTAGGGACGGTAAATCATTTGTTAATAATTATACAGCGCATGAAATTTGTCTTTCACGAAGTACGAAGTTTCAAGCCCCTATCCGAAAAAAATTGTTCTCGATACTCACCCAACACTTAACACCCTCTCAACACTTAGATTTTCAAGTCCACTATTTAAAAAAAAATGTTCGCTCCCGCTGCAAACTTTATTAATACAAACTTTTGAAACACGGTGCAATCAGTTTTCGTCTATTTTAATATAATGCCCTTGTACCAAGTTTCATGTTCCTAGCTAAAACGAAAACTTGTATATACTACATATAAACTTACATCCCCTTTCTAACACCCTTAGGGGTAGAATTATTAAGAACGTTGAAATAACTTTTTTTGTAATATTATACAATGCCTTTCTAAGAAGTTTCAATAAGCATTTGTAATGGATTCAAACATTCAACCCCTTTTTAACCCTTTTAGGGGATTTTTTGATATTTTTATACATTTTCATTTAGTTTTAAAACCTGTGTCGACAGATTGCAGTAAATTTACTGTGACTACAAAATCTACTATGACAGTACCCCTCTATCCTATATATTCTCTTTGCTATCAGCGTTCGGCTGCGTACGGTTTTAGGGTTTTACGTTATCCTATAAAAATTATTAAAATACCGTTTGTTACTTTTTTTTCAGAAATGAAATGTATATAACATTAAATAATTTCACGGTTTAGACTCACTTGTTGTCACTTGTTTGTTTGTGTTTGTTGTTGTTGTTGTTTGTTTTGTTGTGTTGTCGTGTTTGTTGTTGTTGTGTTGTTGTGCTTGTTTGTTGTCTCACAACAGTTTAAATTCGATGATTGGTGTATATAACATATTAGTTTAGTTCGTATGTGTATATTACTGTAAGAAAAACTTTAATTGTTACTCAAATTAATGCTATTTTATCATATTTATCTATAAATTATGAAACTTGGGTAAATATAGTACATATTTAATACAAATTACTTGTACAGTTGACATGCCTAATAATGGCTACTATAAAGAATAATTTGAGTAATAAATTTTACTTGGTATTTACAAAATGAATACACAAAATATTTTACAAAAAACCGGGCAAGTGCGAGTCGGACTCGTGCACAAAGGGTTCCATACCATTACGCAAAAAACAGCAAAAAAATCACGTTTACTTTGTTGTCTGGGAGCCCCACTTAAATATTTATTTTAATCTGCTTTTAGTATTTCTTGTTATAACGGAAACAAAAATACATCATCTGTGAAAATTTCAACTGTCGAGGTTCTATCCTATCACGGTTCATGAGATACAGCCTGGTAACAGACAGACAGACAAACGGGCAGAGGAGTCTTAGTAATAGGGTCCCGTTTTTACCCTTTGGGTACGGAACCCTAGAAAAGATTCACAAAAATAACCAAATTTTGTTCTTTCTGTAGAACAACAGGCATAAAAATCAGTCTATTAAAAAGCACTTCACGTGACCAATAAATCACATAGTCATTGATATCTTCGAATTAAAATTCTGCAACAGCATTTCTCCTCATTTTCGCAGGATCGTGGCGCCTTTTCCGCGCGCCCTGATTGGCCGGAGCCACGTGACGTCATCGCGCCCACGCGTTCACTGTGACGCAAGCCGATCGATAAATATACTCGTCTCGGTCTAGACTTTAGTTTTAGATGTGGGGTTGTGTCGGCTGTCTCTGTCTGGCGCGTATGAATGCTTCGAAATTCGAATCCGTGGGTGTTTCGTGCGTAGCCGGGCGCGGTGACAATGTGTCCGATTTACGAGCAATTTTGATGGAGTTTTGTTTTGTAAATATGGTTGACCTGCAGCAACATGGCTAGTATGGCTACGGCTAAGGTTATTTTTATTTGACACCATTACGCCTAACCGGGACTAACGCACTTTAGATTATTCTACGGCAAGAGTAAACGCAATTCACTATTTTATATTATTCCTTTATTCGTGATACAAATTGAATTGTCAGTTTATCTATAGATATCTAAATGTTACTTTTTATCCCTACATAGGATGACTGCTATACACGGAGGCTAAAAAATAAGTGCTTTCCCGTTGCCAGGGAGTTTTTGGGGTTATACTAGGCAACTTTTACTATGAGACCAACCACGAAATCGCGAAAAAAAAAGTGCCCTCCCATAGAAAATGGACCAGCCAAAATGTATGAAACAGCTAATTTTTTTTCGCGATTTCGGGGTTGGTCCCATAGTAAAAGTTGCTAAGTATAATCCCAAAACCTCCCTGGCAACGGGAATGCACTTATTTTTTAGCCACCGTATATAAGTACGTTATTGGTCAGTTCATACATCCTGATTAGATCGGGAATATTGCTATGGATCTGAACATTGCTATGTCCAGAGGAAGAGTAAGACCGAGGGTGAGATGGGCAGATACCATAGCAAAAGACATGGGCCTGCGACGTTCAGTAGACGACATACGTCCGATCGTGAGAAGTGGAGAGAAAGGACAAGGAAAGCAGACCCCACAATCAGATGGGAATATAAATGATAAGGAGAGAGAGATTGGTCAGTTCATAGTATTTGGCTCCAGCATAGGTTTTACCTGTTTCTAGTTTTGTTCTATGAGATTTGGCTTAAAGGGCTAGACTCGCATCCAGGCCATAAAACTCCAAAAAAAAAAACAAGACTACGACAGCATCCGTAAGATTATCAGGTTAAACCTTTGCTAGTGCCATCTGTAAAATACTTCGACCAACCCCATCGACCGCAAAATCTGACCTTAACACTCCCATTCACAATGATCTCCATAGGCTCCGACTCCGAGTCAGACGCCGAATTAGCCTCCGAGGCCGTTTTTGTGCCGCTCTCGCGCTCGTCCTCACTCATCTTTCTCACTTTTTTCTAACAATTTCAATTTTCTTAATCTTTAATGGCGGCGAGTTACACACGCAAACGTGCGGATGTCTCAACTTTCGACAAATAGATACTGATGATCTACTTAAGGTCAGCCAGGGCGATTGCAACTCTTTTTTAGGGTTCCGTACCCGAAGGGTAAAACTGGCACAGCAGGGATTAATCCGAACAACTCTGGGGCAAATGCAAATAGACTTATATTGAACGGGATATAGACCGTGATTACCTTTTGTTTTATATCCCGTTCAATATAAGTCTAGTGAAACTAACCGTGAATCATTCAAAACTCCAAATGCAAATACTCTAAAAATACATTAATATAGCTAGAGCCACTTATACCATGCTGGGTGAACTCTCTTTTATAACTGGCAAAAGTGTGACATGAATACAGGTGGTTCTAGCTGCAGACTTCTTGTATTTTTAGAATACATACTTGCATTTGACCCATAGTTTAATTTGCCCAGACTGACATTATGCAAAAATCTTTTGGTACACGGTGCAAAAACAATAAATGTCCGACGTGTATGTGTATGATCGTACTTGTACAATTGACCGCCAAATTTGACCCCAAGACGACCGCTTCATTCACAAGGACCCCAAGGTGCCAATGGGATTAAGTACCATTACATAAGGAGTGCAGACAGACATTAAAATGTCTCAGCTTTTGAAACCAAGCGAACTTCCATGGCTCACCCATTAAACAGAATACCACAAACTGAATCAACAAAATATTCTCGGTTAAAAATCGAATTGTCTAGATTTTTGTCGCAAAAAATCCTATGTGGACGTTAAATCTGACCTCAAGACCATTCACAAGGATTCCTAGATGGGATGATAGCCAAAGGGATAAAGTAGTAGACATTACATAACGTCTAGTCCTAGTCAGACATGCGGATGTCTCAGAAGCAATGACGCACGGCGGGAGACGCTCTGGCGCCGGCCACGCCGAGGTCAGACACCATTCAGATTTGGCGGAGAACTGATTGATTCATGGTTTTTGTCTGCCGTGTAGGCTGCCTTAAAATGTACCCTTATGTAAATGTAGCTGGCAGGTGTCGGACTGGTCCACTGCGACAAGGTGAATATTGGACACTGTGAGGGTTTCTCCTCTCACTTATAAACTAATCACTGAAAACACTGTGTATAAAGAAATACTTAAAAATACAACACAATAATAATGAAAACAGCCTCCGCTGACAATATTATTTTCTCGAAAAAGAACCGTCATAACATTCCATTCAAACATCCTTCAAGATTCAAACCAGCCAGCCTGTCAACAATTAGCTCCATGCATGAATTTATTTTTATTTTTGGATTCATAATTTATATCGTTGGAACAACGGAAATGATAAAAATACTTTTGTAAACCTTAACATTATTTTATTAAAAAATATTTAAAATGTTGAAAATTTTTGAGCGGCTGAAACACTCATAATTTTTGGCGCGAATTCGACAGAGCGTGATGACGTCACACGTTGGGCGGTCCAACTGACGTTTGCTACTAATGACACTAATCTGTCGAACGCGTGACGTCACGTGGCGTTTCGAGCGTTTCGCTCACTAGCTTTTCGCGGGCAAATTTTTGTACTTTTTATTTATAATTTTAAGTAATTAAATGGTAATTTAAAAACCGAAATGCATTTGTAACATGATATAATGGTAACAAACATCCGAATAAAACATATTTCGTTCAAATATAAACTTCATGCATGAGGCTAATTGTCTACCTCTTTGCTCTAACAGACACACACACACATGGGCCCATATTTGCGGATAGAAAATGTAAAAGAGAATCAAATAGAATCTTACATTTTATGACTGTAGTTAATAATTGTAACATCGCCTGTGATGTCGCCATGTGACATGTAAATTAAAAGCGATCGTTGCTAAAATCTCAAACATATTTTTGTATACAGGGTGAAATTTTAATCACTAGCCATACTCTTACGTATAGTAGGAGAAAAGAGGACTTTGTTAAGAACTATAGATAATAGAAGAGGAAAGATGCTTGGGCACCTGATACGACACGACGAATTTATCAAAAACATCATAGAAGGGAAAGTTGAAGCAAAGAGGAAGGAGGGAAGACCAAGGAGAGCGTACATGCATCAAATAAAGGAAAAACTCAACGTCGTGTCGTATCAGGCTGTCAAAGAGAAGGCAGAGGACCGCGAAACATGGAAATTGCTCCACCGACAAGAGACTTACTCTTAAGTATATGATGATGATGAGCCATACTCTGCGTAGCGGCAAGGTACTGAACAATTTTTATTATGGGACCAATGCCGTATTCGCGGAAAAAAATTTGGCTGTGTCATACATTCCGCTTGATGTGATATCGTTGATTTCTATGGGACAGCCTAATGTTTTTTCGCGATTTCGGCATTGGTCCCATAATAAAACTTGTTTAGTACGACCTATAAATAAATTCACTAACGCAGGATATTGGCTGGTGATTAAAATTTCATCCTGTATTTTATTTTTATAAGAGATAGAGGGACCCCTACCTTTTAAAACCTTAGGCTAAGACTAAAAAATATATATAAAGTATAATATTGTCTTCGGTTACCGCGATAATTACTCATGAAATAAAACTATGAAAACGGATTTATCGCGTATATATCTTTACATGAAAATAGTGGTACTTATTTCTAGCCTTATGAACCGGTTTTGCATGTACAACCAGCCTTAAAGTTTATAATTTATGATGGTTCATTATTTTTGTATGTGGGTATTTTTTGCACTTTGTAGCTTTTCCTCAGTCACCCGTTGACCACAAACGCTGTAAAGGGTTCGAAACGTCGGGGTGTATTATAAATTCAATATACGCGATATAATCCGTTTTCATAGTTTTATTTGATATATTAAGGAGTTAATTACCTATAGTATAGCTTGCAATAAAATCTATAAAAAGGTCTAATGCGAGAACGTGAATCGATCTTCAGAAAAATATTGTAGATGGCGCTTACGCCGCACAGCGTTGCGCGGCATTGTATTTTTATATCGGAGCATCGTTAATAATGGCGTAAGCGCCATCGACAGTAAGGGTCCCTTTTTATATAAAATACCACAAATATGTAATTGGCGCCAGTCTGACTCGCACTTTGAAGTAAAACATCAGCAACTACGATCTACGATAAAAAAAGTAATAAAAATAATCTAAACTTCTTTATACCAAAGATAGATATAACTCCGTAATAGATGGATACAGTCTAAGGAAAAAACGTGCCTCGAAAATCAAGAAAATTTGATTCTCGTTCAGAGGGCGCTACTAGTTTTGGCCTACAGTCGTATAGATGGCGTTGACGGTTTCGTTTGTTATTTAACAATTTTAACGCATATCAGTGAAAGAACATGGGTCAAAATCATAAAAATAATTAATGCAAATAAAAAAAATCATTTATCTATATTTAAATACATTCTATCGTATTTTTATAAATCTTCATTTTTAGTTTTAAAGTGTGTCGACAGATGGCAGTGAATTTACTGGAGTTACAAAATTTACTATGACAGTACCGCTCTAGTATAAGTTACTCTATGTTTATACACATACGTTCATAAAGTATCGGTAGGTATATAATTACAGCTTCATTTACTGTTCCGTACAAGTGTGAAAAGTAACCAATTACAAACGAGTGACGATATACAGATGGACTTAGTGCTTGCATCTTTTTCCATCGTATTTTCTCGGAAACGTTCGTATTTGTCATGCTACTTCAGTCAGCCTCAGTTTCGTACTGCGATTAACTGAAATAACTTGACACGGTCGCACGTTTCCGAGAAAGTAAGATGGAAAAAGAAAGCATGACATCTGTATTAGATTGTAATATCGACTATAACTCCCCGTGCGCCTGCATGGAATAACCACGAGGAAGTGTGATGAAAATTTATTTATTACCGTAGATACATAATTTGAACCAAAAATGTATGTAACTTCGTACAAGATAAGTAAAGGAAAAAACGTGCCTCGGAACTTGGAATATCAAGAAAAAGTTATACTCGATAGATGGCGCCACACCTTTAGCCTTTAGTTTCTAACATTTGGGAGGCGTACGCGGAGCCAAAGCCTACACGTAGAGCCCCTTTTCAGTCAGCCTCAGTTTCGTACTGCGATTAACTGAAATAACTTGACACGGTCGCACGTTTCCGAGAAAGTAAGATGGAAAAAGAAAGCATGACATCTGTATTAGATTGTAATATCGACTATAACTCCCCGTGCGCCTGCATGGAATAACCACGAGGAAGTGTGATGAAAATTTATTTATTACCGTAGATACATAATTTGAACCAAAAATGTATGTAACTTCGTACAAGATAAGTAAAGGAAAAAACGTGCCTCGGAACTTGGAATATCAAGAAAAAGTTATACTCGATAGATGGCGCCACACCTTTAGCCTTTAGTTTCTAACATTTGGGAGGCGTACGCGGAGCCAAAGCCTACACGTAGAGCCCCTTTTAACATTTTAATGAGATATAAGGGGTATTACACCGAGCGAGAGCTGTCCTTGCCTGTGTTAGGACCCACGCAGAGGCAGTACCCACCAGGGCGTAAGGACTATTGAGAGTTAATGGAATCTAAAATGAACTAGCTAGGCTATTTAGTGAAAGCTATTAATTAAGTAACTTGGATATTGGATAAAAAAACCGGACGCCTGCCTAATAAAACGGTATGCAATTTTATTTTCGGCAGACGCCACCACAATATGGTCCTTCACAAAAAGCTCTAGGGTGGCTCAAGCATCGATATGAGGGCTGAGGGTATAGAGGTGTCATTGGATTTAAAACACCCAACTCGCCACCTACGTTTCCGCGTCTACCCTCGAGAACAGCTCTCCCGGCTCCACTCTGGACAACCGGCTAAGGCAAGCCAGAGGTCTCTACCTGTTTCACCCACTAACCTTTAGGGTGGCTGAGCTCCCACGGGTCACTCGCATACGTAGGGTCGCAGCTCGCCACCAGGGGCCCATTTCTCGAACGGTATTAGTTTAGTGGCGTCGAATGGCAAAGGTCAGTTGGACGGAGAAGAAAACAAATGAAGAGGTTTTACGCATGGTAGGAGAGAAGAGGAGTTTGTTGAGAACCATAGAAAATAGAAGAGGAAAGATGCTTGGACACCTGATACGACACGACGAATTTATCAAGAACATAATTGAAGGGAGAGTTGAGGCAAGGAGGCGGAGGGGGAGACCAAGGAGAACATACATAGATCAAATAAAGGAAAAACTCAACGTCGTGTCGTATCAGGCTGTCAAGGAGAAGGCAGAGGACCGACACTAATGGAAATCGCTCCACCGACAAGAGTATAACTCTTAAATATATGATCATGAAAGTTAAAATATCGCCCCTTTACAAAGGTAAAGGTAAAAAGTCCGATATGAAGTCATATAGGCCGATATCCCTGGTTCCAGCAGTCAGTAAGGTTCTAGAAGTAGGTTTGAACAGAAGGCTCCTATCCTTTATTGAACAACGCAACGTAATGACGGAGAGACAATATGCATATAGGGCCGGGCGCGCCACCACCGACCTGGTGCGCGAAGTGATGTGGCGCGTGCTGAGCGCGCGCGAAGCTGGCCAGCACGTAGCGCTGCTATGCTGCGACCTCTCGCGCGCGTTCGACACCGCCGACCACCAGCCCATAGCCGACAAACTGAGCGATGAACTGATTTGGTATTCGCGGTCCGGCCCTGTCCTTGCTAACATCGTTCATGTCCGACCGCTCGCAAGTCGTTGTCGCTGAAAGCGGAAGGCTCAAATCATCTGAGATGACGAATGCGATGGGTGTACCACAGGGCTCGTGCCTGTCGAACACACTGTTCAGCTTGCTGCTCAACGATCTGCCCACCGCAATACATGACGCGGAGATATATATGTACGCTGACGACGTGGCCGCCATAGTCACTGCGCCGACCACAGGAGAACTGGAGCTAAAATTAAACTCCGTAGTTCGGAGGCTCGAGTTGTGGTTCCGACTGAACGGATTAGCATTAAATAGAGATAAGACATGTTTCCTCTCATTCCAGCTCAACGGCTCGGCACCACCGGCGTACCTAGTCACTGCTGACCAAACCACCCTGCAGGTGGTCCAATCGACTAAACTACTAGGCTTCCAAATAGATAGCGGCCTCACTTGGGACCAGCATATCGATGAGATCTGCTCCAGGCTCGGCCGCGCATGCTTTGCACTCCGTCGCCTCGCAAGCACCGCGTCTCGCAGCGTCGTATTATCGTGCTACTTCGCGACAGTCCATAGCCTCATCACCTACGGCGTGGAGCTGTGGGCGCGGGCGGCTGACGCCGAGCGAGTCTTCAGGATGCAGAAGCAGGCGATACGAGCCATCGCGGGTGTGCCCGAGGACGCGTCGTGCAGAGAGTTGTTCAAAGAAATGAATATTTTGCCTCTTCCCTGTGAGCACATCTTCCAAGTAGCTCTCTTCACACATAAAAATTACCATGCGTTTAGGCAACGAGGTGTGAACGAATCCCGCGCGATGCGTAGCAATAAGCTTGCCCATCTCCTCGTCACCCCCGCTCATAAACTCAGTAAGTCGGTAAGGTCGGTATACATCTCGGGCCCGTCGGTGTATAACAGACTGCCTGACGTAATAAAAAAAGATGCAACTTCTACGGTGGTCTTCAAGTCTAGATTACGCAAGTGGCTTCTTAGTCACACCTTTTACTCCATAAGCGAGTTCTATGAACTGCCTAATATATAATTATCTAGTCACTGTTTGAATGTTTTATGTGTATAATCAGAACAAATAATGTACTAC
This sequence comes from Cydia strobilella, assembly GCF_947568885.1. Classification (NCBI taxonomy): domain Eukaryota; kingdom Metazoa; phylum Arthropoda; class Insecta; order Lepidoptera; family Tortricidae; genus Cydia; species Cydia strobilella. The sequence goes on from NC_086054.1 coordinate 15,718,535, forward strand.
CTATGTAATTAATTTTAAAATGCGATATTATAGAATGTACGTACGTACCTGACATGTAACTTGGTGTTATTAATAAATTATTTGTATTTGATGATGATGATTAGTTTAGTATTATTAGTGTGTTGCCATGGTAACCCATACGACTTGACAGTTTTTGGACTAATAGTCTAATACCGTTTGAGAAATGGGCCCCTGCTGCCCTACGTTGACTGATTGCACTGGTAAAACCAGCGGGCAATGGGGTTCACATTCCTACGCCTTTACAAATTTATTTTATTATTGTAGCAAGAGCACAAAATATAAGTAAGTAAACAAGTATACCCCCTCTTTGACCCCCATTAAAACAATAACAATCCGCAGACGTATCAAATAGCACTAAACAAACAAGCTAAATATGACGTTGATGTTATTGTCGTCTAAATTAAGGAGAAAAACAACTTCTATTTACAGGAAGGCTTCTACGCCGTAGACTACGTCGCACGCTTAAAATATAGTTCAGTTCAGTTCAGTTCAGATCTAAGTATACCTCAATCCTTTAAGTGTGTCACTTAACTTCAAATTCGGGTACATCAATTCGACCCTCTCAGCAAATATCTAGTTATCTACCCTACTTTACTACCTTTTCTTAATACCAAAATCGCATAATCTAACAGATGGGTTTACCTGAGTTTGTAGTTAAGCGACAAGTCTTCAGTCTATTGTCATTGTCTTAATATTTAAAAGGTTTTTAGAGCCTGCGAATGCCAGTTTAAATTTCGAATTTTCATTGTAAGTTTCGAAACATAGCTTACTCTTACATGCGCGTAGGTGGTTTTGGCGGGTAGGAGCGCGCAGGCGCGCCCGCGGCCCGCAGTCCTGCCACCATTCTTCAGTAGCAAGACCACTGTCGCGCAGAACGGACGTCACGAGCGCGACCGACCAAACTAAAACATCTTTAGCAAAAAAACTATCAAAACCACTGAAATTTGATCTAAAACCTATCGAAAAGGTTATAAAAATTGTATTTAACAGTGTCAGTGTCGAGTTTTGGTGATAAAAAAGGCTTGGCGAGGAGGAAAACGGTAAACAACCATTACTGTGCTATAGCGATTTTTGTGAATGAATTTAAGATGGCTGGCTGTGTAGGATGAAGTTTTGCGAGGATTTTGTCTGTTGCGATCATATCGCGCTGATTTTTGGTCCTATGAAGTTTAGGTGTGGTTTGTATAGTTGTGTGTGTGTGTGTGGATCGAAGGATGAATGGTATGACGTCGGTGGGTTAATGTGTGTTTGATAACGCTTTACTGAACTATCTACTCAATAACCTGGGCGCTCCTCGGTCCTTATTTTTAGATCGGGTCACAGCTCGCCCGTTTCTTTGCTTTCTAATGGAATTTATTGATGTAACTTATGTACGGCTTGAAGTTGGCTACGGGTATATCGGGTATATATGGAGCTTGGGTTTATTTGTGGATTTTCCAATTTTAGAACACTACATTGTCAACTGAATCGTTTCGATTATACTTAACACAACCTTTTACTTGGTATATACCTATCTATTGTTTTGGGACGGTTTTCTCTATAATGTGCGATGTATTTCAATAAATTGGGACCTTTTAAAGCCAAACGGGTTCAGTTGGCGATAAATGTCTCTTTTATTTGTATTTATTGGTCTACCCGTTCTGAAATATGAAGTTTGCCTTGTTTTATAAAAGTTCCTTAAGTAACAAGCGCTGATGGCCTAGCGGTAACAGCATGCGACTTTCAATCAGGAGGTCGCGGGTTCAAACCCCGGCTCGTACCAATGATTTTTTAGAAACTTATGTACGAAATATAATTTGACATTTACCAGTTACTTTACCAGTTGCTTTTCGGTGAAGGAAAACATCGTGAGGAAACCAGACTAATCCCTATAAGGCCTAGTTTCCCCTCTGGGTTGTAAGGTCAGATGGCAGTCGCTTTCGTGAAAACTAGTGCCTACGTCAATTCTTGGGATTAGTTATCAAGCGGACCCCAAGCTCTCATGAGCTGTCGCAAAATGCCGGGATAACGCGAGGAAGAAGAGAAAGACTTCAAGTAAGGTGGCGTAAGAAGATTTTTTTTTAATACTTTTAACTATAATATGTTAACCCGACCTCACCCTATGTTTAAGTAAGCCTGAAATATATATTTAATATGTACTAGTAGCAACTGTCCACGCGAATTTCGTTATCATACATTATGATTAATACTTTAACAATTATAACAATTACATATTTATAATAGTACCTAATCCTAAAATTAATGTCTGAATTCCTAGTGGGAATTGAGTAAGGCCAGGATTACACTTGTAAGTTTTACTTACGTAAGTAGGGACAAAGCTATTTGCTAGAATGAGATAACGATATTCATATCTCATTCTGTAGTATAGCTGCGTCCCTACTTACGTAAGTAAAATTTACAAGTGTAATCCTGGCCTTAGGATGCATGCTAAATTTATCTTTTTATAATCTTATCTGTGTATTGTTTGTTACTGGCCTGTATCTGTTTTTTTTTTTAATAGTAGTCGCGTCAGGGGCGCAGGCCCCCCATGTGTTTCCACATTTCTCTGTCGCGGGCCTTTTGCATCCAGTTGTCGCCAACTATTTCTTGAAATATATCCCTCCATTTTTCCTCGGGTGTCCACGATTTCTATTACCATCATACGGAAACCATTCTGTCAGCCGTCTTGAAATATTGAGTATTATAAACTGAAATAGATATCATAAACTAAAGAAAAAGTGACCTAGTCCACCGGTGGAAGAGGCGGGAATCGAACCCGCGTCTTCAGCTTACGCGGCTAACGTCCTGATCACTAGACCACCCGGCCACAATACACACAATATATACAATATAATCGAATTTAAACTATCGTGAGACATATTAACTTAACTAACTTAGCGGTACACACAACCAGGGCTCGGAACCGGTATTTTTTTTAAACCCCGAAATAGCCCAATATTTTGAATTTTTTTATGCTCATTACGTAGGACTAAATCATGTATTTAGAAAACAATTTTACATTATTAAAACGTCCCATTAAAAATGAAATTATGAACAAAAGATCGAAAAAGAACGTAATAATACCGGTATTTTTGTATGGAGCAAATACCGGTTTCCGCCCCTGCACACAACACACAATATACAATACACAATATACAACACACAATATGATATGTTGTATACAAAATATACAATATTTTCATAAAATAATTTGATTTGTTCCCTAGTTAGAAAATATTGAGAAGTTTGAATGGCGCTGTTTTTACAAAACCACAGCCAATATGCCGCTACGCGCGAGTGCTACGACGGCGTAGCTCGTAGCGGCGTGCTAAATGCTTGCAAAGCGAGTCCGTAGTACCATAGAGTAACTTATACTAGAGCGGTACTGTCATAGTAAATTTTGTAACCCCAGTAAATTCACTGCCATCTGTCGACACACTTTAAAACTAAAAATGAAGATTTATAAAAATACGATAAAATGTATTTAAATATAAATGATTTTTTTTATTTGCATTAATTATTTTTATGATTTTGACCCATGTTCTTTCACTGATATGCGTTAAAATTGTTAAATAACAAACGAAACCGTCAACGCCATCTATACGACAGTTGGCCAAAGCTAGTAGCGCCCTCTGAACGAGAATCAAATTTTCTTGATTTTCGAGGCACGTTTTTTCCTTAGACTGTATCTATCTATTACGGAGTTATATCTAACTTTGGTAGTACTCAGTATTGATAAGTAAAGTTAATATAGATTTACAACTTTCAGCTGGGGAGCCGGCGATGCTAAATGTGTAGTTACTCGAGCGTTGTAGAGACCTATTGGAATCGAAATATTAGATGATAAGAAGAAAAAAAGGTTATATAAAGTTTTCTTTTCTAGCGAGCAGGAAGGAGTCTACAGATTTTTTTAAATTTCGGGGGGTTGGTGGAGGGTTAAAAAAATCGTTAAGTAGATTGTGGATTTGGTCGTTTTGGCCCAAGTTAATGCTATAATTTTTCTATAACTAAATATGACACTTATTTGTACTTATTTCCTTAATCTGACGACCACAATTTCGACGCCCGATTTTCACATTAAAACCGTCAGATTAAGGAAATGCGTAGAAACAATTGTAAGATTTAGTAATAGCACAATTATAGCATTAATTTGGACTAAAATTACCGAATCCACAATCTGCTTAACGATTTGTTGAAACCCCCACCAACCCCTCACCAACCAACTGCTCAACATAGACGACTAAAAATGGTAAAGGTAGACTCCACGGGGTAGCAAGATATCAGTCATATCTTAATCTGACGCGCTCAAGTAACTACAAAAATCCCCTCTTGGGCTCCCCGACCATTATCAACATTTCTCACTCTACCATATCACTCAAACTAGATGCTAGAAGCATATAATAAGAACTACGTATACATTGGCGCTTACATATAAGTAACCAACTGTATCATATATTAAATAATAGTACATTTGCGTTTATGTTTATATTCATTTACCTACTCGTAAACAACAATTATGAACATAATTTTTAAGAAAAAAAAACCGACTAATGGGGGATGCCGCTGAAAGTTTACTTATTGTTGATGGTGCACTCTTAGATTCCAGACAATGAAATGATAAAGACAGCATCTTTTGCCTAATTATCCTAATCCTTCTTTTGCCTAATTTTGCCTAATTGCCTAATTATTATAATATTGACTAATAATGTAGAAACGAGGTTTAACCACCCACTTTTCTAGTAGCATTTCGTTTTTGTAAGGGTCGCAGTTCTAACCTAACCTAACCTACTTTTCTGATAGCATTTCGTTTCTGTAAGGGTCACAGTTCTAACCCAACCTAACCCACTTTTCTAGTAGCATTTCCGGGTCCGGGTCTGGGTCCGGATCCGAGTCCGGGTCCGTGTCCGGCTGTCCGGGTCCAAGTTTGGGTCAGAGTTCGGTCCGGGTCCGAATCCGAGTTGGGGTCCATGTCCAGACCCGGGTCCGGGTCCGAGTCCGGGTCCAAGTTTGAGTCTGGGTCCATAAAGAAGAGAACAAATCGCCAAACGTGAACTATGTGTCATTGAAGAGTTCCATTCTGATCATCATCAGCAGTTCAACTTCATCAAATGTCACTTTTTTAAATGTAAATGCTGGATTTGTTGATGAAAATACAAAAATCACAATATGTATGCCTTTCTTATTTGAGGAGTTCCCTCGCTTCCTCATGGGTCTCATCATCAGAACTCGAGCTTGACAAAAATATGTCTTAAAAACTTAAGTTGCTTAACAAACATAAAGAAGAGGACAAATCGCCAAGCGTAAACTATGCGTCATTAAAGAGTTCCGTTCTGATCATCATCAGCAGTTCCACTTCATCAAATGTCACTTTTTAAATGTAAGTGCTTGATTTGTTGATGAAAATACTAAAATCACTATATGTATGCCTTTAACATTTGAGGAGTTCCCTCAATTCCTCATGGATCCCATCATCAGAACTGCGTTTTGACAAAAACGGGACCAATCTGTATGTATATACTTACAATCATAATAGTTATTTACGATACAAGTGCGGAAAAGAGGAAATTCGAAACGAGTGGCGATAAATTAAAACACGACCGCAGGGAGTGTTTTAAATCGACACGAGTTGCGAATTACCTATTCGCACGTGTATCGTACAACGTTTTACAGTACATATGGCCCTTTAAACTTTAGACACATGCACGAAAAAGGCTATTTGACGCACTAGTGCGAGAAAGTAGCACCATATGTACTGTAAAAAGAATTTTCAAAATCGGTCCAGAAATGACGGAGTTATGGAGTAACAAACATAAAAAAAAAAAAAAAAAACATACAACCGAATTGATAACCTCCTCCTTTTGAAATCTTGAAGTCGGTTAAAAAATGGTATAAAGGCTCATTTATCTATATAATTATATAAATGCAAGTGTCCTGACTGTCTGATTCATCATCGCAGAGCCGAAACTACAGAAGCTAAAAGTTGAAATTTGCTCATCAGGTTACAATTATAATGTGTACAACAGATAAGAAGCAATTTTGAAAAATTCAACCCTTAAGGGGGTTGAAAAGAGGATGAAAGTTTGTATGGGGTTAAAGTTTTATTTTAAACTAGCAATTTGAAACTTCGTAAAATGATACATTATTCAAATACAAGAACACTAATTTCAGCGTTTTTGAAAATTCATCCCCTAAGGTGGTGAAAAAGGGGTTGAAAGTTTGTATAAAGACCAAAAATTTTTTCGAGCGCGGGACTTGAAACTATATCGGCATATTATTAGAATACATGACAAGTATTTTCAGCATATTTTTATAATGAATTCTATATCTGGTTCAATGTATTGCCGGTATTGGATTTACACAATAATATAAATTATAAACAGAAATAGTTGTCATATACCGAAAAAGGCCGAGGCCGGAATCTAACCGGCCTCTTCAGCTTACGTTTTGACCACCCGGCCTTGGTCACCGGAGAGATTTCAAATAATTAACTATTGTTTTTTTTTACCTACAGGTGAACAAAGTGACGGTGCACCAAGTGCTAGTGTGGTGAGCATGAGCTGAGCTTTTGAACGGCTTAAGCCGAATGGAGGAGCGTGACCGGCTATGACTGGCCCCGGACCGAACAAACAAACTGACGCGACAATATGACACAGGTTAGTGACACGCTTTAATTATTTTGCGTAAAATGGTAGCTTTACCACAAGGCGGACAAAGAATTTCAATGATCTGTGAAGTAGCCTCAACACTAAGTATAGTAGTGGTTAGTGTTCCCAGCAGTGCGACTTTATCATTATAATGCGACAAACTCGACCAATAGATATACAAAAACGGCCATGGAATGCACCAAACTCTTTCTTTTCTTTTTCTTGATGGACTTGAGGGCGGTGTTGCCCGTAGCCAATGTCACGTAAAAGGGTAGGAACAAAATAAATGCTCTTAGAGCACGACGCTGTTCGGTGGTTGTTGTAGTTGTCTCGTAAAACCGATAGCTGGATTTTACGAGAAGCACGTGGACTACCGGCCGTTGACTCCAAAATGGTGGTTAAACACGCTTTGAGATTAATTCTCCATTCACTGCACACTACCACATTAGATTATTGTATAATAAAGCTATCGATATTACACTTTAAACAATATTAATGAGCAAAAAACAAAGGAATTAATCACGAGGCTACTATCAAGATGGCGTTCGAACCGGAAGTCACCAAACTCATTACACCGCCTGTTTCACTACGCTGGCTGAATGGTTTGAATACCAAATTGTACTCTTTGTCCTCCTTAATAGAGCGGCTGAGCTAGCCGAACTATTCACAAAGGTTTTACCGCTTTTTACGGGTTTTCAGCTTAGTATGACCCCTAGATTATTACAAGTACAACAGAATAAAAACCTGATAGTATTAATCGAAATTAAACTATTGTGAGACATATTTCAAAATATTTAGATCACAACGGTTACACTCACTAGTATTTTTAGTCGCAGTGCACGGAGTACAGCCTCCGCGGGCACTCGAGCCTGAGGAAGGACTCCCGACGGGTCCGAAATATGTCGCCAATAGCGACTATAAAATACTAGTGAGTGTAACCGTTGTGATCTAAATATTCTGATAGTATTATCATACAGAACGGACATGCTGCACCCGGCCCCGAATGGAATGACTTATAAATCTAGATAATGACGCTTGCGTTTGAAGATAATTTAAGTGTCTAAAAGGGAAACCATGGCGTATATGACCAATTCAATAATGCAAAAGAGACGGGCAACAAATTCAATAACGTGACCACTTTTGGGACTTCATAGCGGCCTCTTGCGCTAAACGTAACCCTAACAGCATTTATACGTCATTATGACATCAGCGACGTCATTATGACGTCATTATTACGTCATTATGACGTCGTTGACGTCACTGCTACCTGGGAAGTTAAGCGTAGCGTAGTCAGGCTTCTGTATGTATTCTAGTTCGTAGAATGAACGGCGATATTCTGACCCATATGTGGTAAAACGTTTGGTATCGTGAACTGCCTTTTATCATACAATGTGCCCTATATGTGCGCAATATGGTTGCTTGGTACTATGCTCTCTATTCAGTAGGAAACAGTTATTAATAGTAGAAGAGGTAAGCCTACGAATAATTTGTGCCACCAGATGTCGCTTTACAGCCCCGTACATATTATGCTTACATTTTTCGCCTTATTTCAAAAGAAAAGCGCAAAAGTATAAGTAAGCTCTTGAGCTTACTGTGGGATTTGGTCAATCTGTAAGAATGTCTCATAATATTTATTTATTTATTTATATCTTTGACATCGACTGTACATTATGAGTTCTGTATACATATTTGATGCTGACAGTACAGTGTACATACAGCAAACCCAAAAACCGGCCAAGTGCGAATCGGACTCGCTCACGAAGGGTTCCGTACCATTACGAAAAAAACGGCAAAAAAATCACGTTTGTACTGTGAAAATTTCAACTGTCAACTTATCACTGTTCATGTGATACAGCCTGGTGACATACAGACGGACACATAGACAGACAGACAGACAGACGAACAGTGCACTCCATAGTCTTAGTAATAGGGTCCCGTTTTTACCCTTTGGGTACGGAACCCTAAAAATAAATAAAGGCTAAAGCACTTCAGTAGCCCAGAGTAATTTGACGGGTGACATTTGATTGTCATTGACTTAGGTCGTACAATGAGCCAGGAATAACGCAGGCGAACAATAAACAATTTTGACGCATGTACAGAAATAAGCTTAATGACGCTATTGAAATTGAATATAATAATAAGTTACCAATGGGTAACTTTAATTGTTACAGGCTTCTCAATTAGATGGTTTTCTAATAGTAGTAAGCTAAAGGGGCCCACTGATTACCAGTCCGCCGGACCATGGAGACTATATAAAGGAGCCAAATCTCTATGTATGAAAAGTGTCCATCAAAAAACAGTAATTAGGCGGCGCCACCATACACCGAAATACTACCAAAAACAACCTACGTAATTTGGTCGGGTTATTTGTTGCCTTATATGGTTCATGTTATACTCATGTCCCAGACCCTAACTAGCGCCACAGGAGAGATTAGGAACAATAGTTCCTCAAATAGTTCAGATTGACATCCTTTCTATACCATCCATAGGCCGGACGATATCGGCCTGTCAGTTGTTCGGAACTGTCAAATTTTATTACAAGTTTAGGAATAAATTATTACCTAAAGTATTGTATGTATGTCGATTGATTTTGATATGCATTTGATGTACTTTTTATAACACTTCGGTGAGTTACAGCTCATTATAATTATTTATTTGTGTTTTTTATGCCATTCGATTAAATAAATAATTATCTTTTATATTTTTATCTAATTTGGTTTGCTTATGTTACGGGTTTGCCGATGTTTTATTTTAGCAAAACCTCGTTTTTGCTAGAAAAAGTTCTAGGTATAATGATGATATTTACATTGTAGACTGATCCTTAAGGGGCCCACTGACTATCACCGCCGGACGATATCGGCCTGTCAGTTGTTCGGAACTGTCAAATGTTTGTTCTAACTGACAGGCCGATATCGTCCGGCGGACTGATAGTCAGTGGGCTCCTTTAAACGTCCATAGATCTTGTTTATACAAGCATCGATGTTGTGACGCGACGAACGACCTTTCCATTTGTGACGTCACATTACCACCCTCTGTGTCTAATTGGGCTACTGCATATACGTCATATTTCAAAATAAAACTAATCTATACACACGCAGTCTAATTTAAATTGTGTACATTTATAACTAGGTACTAACTGGACACCTACACTCCATGTTCACGTCGATTTAAAAATAAACCCTGTGAATGAATACTTAAAGTCTACTTTGAATTGGCGTGTAAGGTGGATAAGTCGTTTTCAAACGTCGAAAGACAATTAGCTGAAGCGATTTAGCGGAAAAATGTTTGGTCATTTTCTTGCGAATTCTGTAGCCTTGTACCGGTCGTTATAACTGACTTCAAACCTTATTGCAAATACATAAGACCTATAATCAGTGTTGCCGTTAGTAGGGTCACAGACTTTAATTGTTGATCCATCAAAGGTTCAAGCTAATTTGGTTTGCAATACTAACGGTATGAAATGTCCAATATATCGTAACCCTAAAAGGCTCAACATTTAAAGTCCGTGACTGTACAATACGAGCAACGTCCTCGTATTGTACAGTCACAGTCGGAGCCATATTCTAATGGCTCCTCTACACTGCGATGATCATAGACATAATATATACAAGTAGTTATAGACGCGCCACCGAGCGACCGGGGGTAAGAAAGAGAATATTCATATAAAATTTGGGCAGCATAGGATTTTTTCTCTTTCACTTATACATTTCGATATTTCGCCATCGCCTCCTACCTATGATGCCACCCGGTCGGTGATAAGGACAAAGCATGGCACTATTTTCTCTTTCCTCTTATAGGAATCGCAATAAGACTATCTTTCTCTATCAAAGATTGTCAGGCCCTTGGCGATGATAGACGATGACCGGCGGGCACGATAGTGTAGAGAGCATACTCGGCAGTCCGCGCTAGTCATCGTCTATCATCTCCTACGACCCGTGAGTTGTCGGTTTTTTGGGCACGCATTAAAGGGAATCGCCGGGTTGCGTACAGGCGATCACGTGGATGCTTACACGATGATCTTGCCGATGACAGACGATGATACTATCAACGATCATCGCCGATAGTGTAGAGGTTGCAGTTTCTTAAGGCCGTTCCATCGGTTTGCCGCTGTCACTGTCACATTTCGCATGAAAGAACGGGATAGATCATGCGCGCCAAGCGTCAATTTTGATCGAATTTTATCGATTTTTATTTATTTTAAAAACGTTACCTTACAATATCGAAATTCGAAAGCTATGAAATTACTATTTAAGTTAAGATTGTTTTTTCTTCTTTTTTGTTTATAGTATTACATAATAAATAACCGAGTAAAGTTGGATTAAAAGTCCAAGTTAGAGGTTACTTTGGGAATTAATTGTATCGAGCGAAGTGTCATAATTCGTATATTGGAAGCTATGATATTAAAGATAATATAGTCAATAACTAACATATATGTTTTCCACGTCTACGAATATCAACGCCTCTTAGGAAAACATGATCATATAAGGAGATTTTTCGCCTTCTGGTTCAGGGAACCGCCTTAAAAAAATTGTGTAATACTTGGAATAATATTAAATTGCCTACTCAAATTTAATTACTGAAACCACACAATTTATTCTTCTGAATCACTGGTCCTCCATGCACGTTAGCCTCAATAATAAATTTAATTTAATTTAAGATGTTTAATTTAATAGGTTCGTTTTATCAATCAATTTTTTAAATTTTAATTTAATTATTTATTTTAATTCTATTTTAATTGTAATTTAAACAATGTTGTAATTTTAATTTTAATTTCTAAAGTTGATTAATTTTAATATTTTATATTTGATTTGTGATATATGGATTCCGAATTGTCCGAAATAAATGTTTTTATTTATTTATTATTATTACTTGGCCAGTATTTCGCTCAGCGTATAATCATAGGGCCTCGTTAGGTCTGGAAGCATGTTCGTATCCTACCGACTGCGCCATGCCAGGAGATATATATAATAAGAGACTTTTTTTACTGTATCATCGAGCATATTTATTTACAAATCTCTGTTTTGACATTTTGCTGGGACGTCAGTTAGCCGCGACCACGACCAGTGAAACCTGTGCCGAAACGTCGGTAAATAAAGGTAACAAAATAAATTCGCGATAGACCCGATTGTAAACGTGATTTAATATGTGTTCAAAACGCGAGTTTTAAATGTTATATATTTATTTATTTAAAACTTTATTGTACATCAAAAAAGGTACAAATGGCGGACTTAATGCCAAATGGCATTCTCTACTAGTCAATCATAGGGCCAAATGCAAAAATGTCAAGCATAGACTACGAGTATTTTATTCATATTCAGCTTAGCCTATCAACATTATTGTGATTATCAAGATACTTACACATGGTATAATGAAATCAAGGTACTCTCTTCCAAGATTCGCGAACCACGTGACTTACACAAGCCTACGTTATCGTGCTGTTAAAAGGTTCACGATGACGTAGGCTTGTGTCAGTCACGTGATTCGCGAGTCTTGGAAGAGAGTAACAGGCGGAGTATATTATTATACCATGATACTTACACATTTAACGTGGCAATCGAACCAAACATCACACACACTTCCCATCGGCAGCGATTTGAAGAAATTTTATTTTATTAATTTTATGTTCCTTTATACCTAGTTTATTTTTATCAATTTGTCTAGTGCTATTTAATTATTATTATACATATAAAGAGACATACTAAAGGGGCCCACTGACTATCAGTCCGCCGGACGATATCGGCCTGTCAGTTAGAACAAAAATTTGACGGTTACGAACAACTGACAGACCGATATCGTCCGGCGGACTGATAGTCAGTGGGCCCCTTAACTTTCACATATAATATTAATTAGTAAAATATATGTAAACTATTCTATATGTACATGTAAACGGGAAATACAAAAAGATCCGTTTGCATTGTTCTCAAGTGTTCCGAACGTAGTACAACGTGCGCACTTGGCCCGCCGCCCAACGATCGCCCCAATTACTGCAACTTACGGCCAACTTGCAACACCTAATTTACTACTTACTACTGTAGTTATTAGTTAAAGTGCACCTCCGACTGTTATGTTGTAAACTTAGTAGCGAAAACCTAGTTTTTAGGGTTCCGTACCCAAAGGGTAAAAACGAGACCCTATTACTAAGACTCCGCTGTCCGTCTGTCCGTGTCTGTCACCAGGCTGTATCTCATGAACCGTGATAGCTAGACAGTTGACATTTTCACAGATGATGTATTTCTGTTGCCGCTATAACAACAAATACTAAAAAATACGGAACCCTCGGTGCGCGAGTCCGACTCGAACTTGGCCGGTTTTTATGTGTACCAGGTCTAGCCAAGATGAAAATTGTCGATAGACCCGGGTATGTCCTTAAACTACGTCTAAAAGAGAGGGTATGGGCACTGTGAATGTCATCTCGCTTTGTGTGGTAGGGCACAGGACAGCGGTGTCCAGACTAGAGCAGAGCCCAACTGGGGAAGTACCTCTAGAGACTGCTTAAAGTGCTTAACATCAGGCGGGCCGTATGCTTGTTTGCCACCGGCGTAGTATTAAAAAAAAGAACGCCAATCGAAACGTTAATAATGTATGGAAATAAGTCACAAAACTTTTTCATAGCATCCATCATCCCGATAAATTTTTACTTTTGGTTTGGGGTCTATTGATGTAAGATTATCATCTTGACTAGGCCCCCTGATCACAAATATAAAGCCTGACCAGTAATATAATGATCACGCGCCATGTTGCGGAATTTAATTGGAACTAAATTCTTCATACTATGACCCAGGTAGCAAAATGACGTAAAATGACGTCAGCGACGTCATAATGACGGCATTATTACGTCATTATGACGTCGCTGACGTCATTTGACGTCATTTTGCTACCTGGGGATTAACTGTCGCCATATAAATGAGAATAACAGCGCGCTCTTGACAATAATCATATATTACTCAGGCTTTACATTGTACAAGATTATGAACCGTGATTACCTTATGTATTGTTTTCGAGCTCCCGCGATATTTCGACGCAGTTACATGCATCTTGTTCACGGGTAACTGACGAGCCGGTGGGTGTCAAAATTGTTATGTAGACCCCGTGAATCATCCAAACTTGTTAATGTATACAAGATTGCTTGTCTAATATCAAAGTTGCGACCAAAGTCGGAATGATGTCAAGTAGATGTCAGAAATATAATGTGATTGCGTAAATTATTTGCTTTTTTAACAGTATTCGAAGATCTAATAACCCACCGTATCTCCTGAATACAGCTTTTCGTGTTTTCCGCTAATTTTCATCCATTTTGAAACATTCAAGCGGCCGCTATGAGGCTCAAAAGTGGTCACGATTCTTCGTTTGTAGTCTCTTTCACACTCATTTCGAATTTTCATATACGTGATGGCTTCCCTTTTACACACTTCAATGTTTAAGCGTAAGCATCATTCTAGATCCGTGTACTACAGAGCAACATGAACAGTAGCAGCAAATAATGTATCATATTTTTTCAGCTCCATAAAATTTTTAGTAATTTCTCAAAAACGGCTCTAGCGATTTCAACGTAATTTACAATATAGGCCAGGGACATATGAAAACGACAAGTCTATCAAATTAGGGTACATTTTAAAAATAATTAGCTTGTCCGAGTTTTCGCGGTACCCCGGTGGGTATTAAATTGTAAAGGTAACCAGAGGCTTACCCGAGCAAACATTGAGTGTTTTCAAATAACAAATTCAATAATTATAAAATACATTAATTGGTGTGTGTGAAGTCCCCAATCGGCATTGTGCTAACGTGGCTACATATATTGCTACGTGCAGTAGTGAGACGTAAGTATATATGGTCGTGATAATAATACAATCATTAAATAAAACTATGAAAACGGATTATATCGCGTATATTGAATTTATAATACATCCCGACGTTTCGAACCCTTTACAGCGTTCGTGGTCAACGGGTGACTGAGGAAAAATTACAAAGTGCAAAAATACCCACATACTAAAGTAATGAACAATCATAGACTATAAACTTTAAGGCTGGTTGTACATGCAAAATCGATTCATAAGGCTAGTTATACACTACAATTATTTTCAAGTAAAGATATATATATATATATATATATATATACGCGATAAAAACCATGAGTAACCGAAGACAATATTAAATACAATCATTGTTTACATGATATACCTATAATGTCTAATTTCACGAATTTTCAAATGAATGCCTGCAAAAAAGTTGAAATATGATAGATTTTTTGCCGCTACTGTACATTCAAGTAAGCAGTTTCAATAAGTCGCACAAACATTATAGATCCTGTATCGCTCGTACCGAAGTGGCTGCCAAATGCGTAGCCCGTGGCGGCATCATCCTGTACCACAGGGCATAAGCGCTGAGCGACTAATAAAAATACATATGTATATGTTCTGACGTGTGTGAACTACTTTTATTTCAATACTTTCAATGCAGTACCTATTATAGTTTTGTTTATCTTTATAACATTTAAAAATTTCGCGTTTTGAACACATATTAAATCACATTTACAATCGGTTCTAACGCGAATTTATTTTGTTACCTTTATTTACCGACGTTTCGGCACAGGGTGGACACAGGTTTCACTGGTCGTGGTCGCGGCTAACTGACGTCTAGTCCACCAGTCCACCACAATAATGTCTAGTCAGTCGACCACGACCAGTGAAACCGGTGTCGAAACGTCGGTAAATAAAGGTAACAAAATAAATTCGCGATAGACCCGATTGTAAATGTGATTTAATATGTTGTTTATCTGTATCTCTACGTATTTTCTTTTAGTTCCTGTACTACTCTGTACCTCTGTCTGTCTGTGTCTCTGTTTTTACAACTCTCTGGTGCGGGTGTCCATGGGCGACGGTAATCGCTTACAATCGGGCGATCCGTCTGCTAATTGCCTCCTAAATCATAAAAAAAACTACTCAAAATGTCCCTAAAGATTAAAATTTCACTATCGAATCGCTTAGAAAGTTTACTTAAAAAAACTGAACATTATTTCCTGTACCATAAGCGCTGGTGGCCTAGCGGTAAGAGCGTGCGACTTTCAATCCGGAGGTCACGGGTTCAAACCCCGGCTCGTACCAATGAGTTTTTCAGAACTTATGTACGAAATATCATTTGATATTTACCAGTCGCTTTTAGGTGAAGGCAAAAAATCGTGAGGAAACCGGATTAATCCTAACAAGGCCTAGTTCCCCCTCTGGGTTGGAAGGCCAGATGGCAGTCAAGCGGACCCCAGGCTCAGGCTTCATATTTGTATATTCATAATAATTCATATTACATGTCGTTTTCATAATTACATTAAAAACGCGAGGAAAATGATTATTTCCTGTACCATGAGATATGTCACTGACAGTGTCAAAACCGACATATACGCTAACGTTTACGTAATTTACTTCGAAAACGTAACTTACTTTCTATACATCTCGCTCGCACTAATATGCGAGTACGAGCGAGATGCAAAGAAAGTAAGATACGTTCTCGATAGCGTTTTTGTCAGTGCCAAACTGGATACGCTTTTGACTCGGCCCGGCGCGTTTATTGTTTTGGAACTCTGACAACTTGCAGTGCCTTCGGCAAATGACCGTTGAAATAGAATAGTAACATATCGGTATAGGTACTTTATGCGTTCGGTAATCAGCTTAGCATTAAACTACCAACAGGTTGTTCATATTAGAAGGGGACATAAGATATGGCCCGCCGCGCGAAATCTAAGATATTATGATAATATATGGCCGTCGCGAGGGTTTTTGCCTTTTTATCTCAATAATTCTGAAAAAATATACTTAACTGTTCAAAAATCTCGTCAGATTCCTCGATATTATAAACTATTTTATACAAAAATTGTAAAGTCGAAGGCAAAAATATCGATCCAGACAAATGGCTCAAAAATATATGAACACGACTTTATTATCTAAGGTGTACTTAGACAATAAATTCGTGTTCCTTACCATCCGGGCCGTACGCTTTTCCTCAATCATGGTATAAACAAACCGGCCAAGTGCGAGTCGGACTCGCGCACCCTCGGTGCGTCCGTACTTTTTAGTATTTGTTGTTATAGCGGCAACAGAAATACATCATCTGTGAAAATTTCAACTGTCTAGCTATCACGGTTCATGAGATACAGCCTGGTGACAGACACGGACAGACGGACAGTGGAGTCTTAGTAATAGGATCCCGTTTTTTAACCTTTGGGTACGGAACCCTAAAAAGCTACCGAAAATAAAATCTCGACCTACATCCCGAAACTAACTTATTACCCAAACTCGTATTTCACCTCTCGAGGTGCATCCTTATCAACTCCATGCAAGATAAGTTCGGGCGAGGCTTCAGCAAGATTTGACTGAAATAGAACGCCGGACTAGAATTTGATAAGCGCATAGGCAGAATGTTGCTACATTTCTGTTATCTGGTAGCGTTTTACTCTGAACGCAATGAAAACAGGTAAATTTCATTAGCTTCAATTTCATTCTTGGGCTTTATTTAAAGCGTATTAAAAAAATACACATTGTATAGTGTATACACAAGCTTTTGTTTCTAATCAAATTCAAATCATATTGGACGAAGTGGAAAGTGATGGTGATACTAACCCAAATAATAACCTATTTGGCAATAAGAAACAAAAGTAGACAACAAAATAGATCAATGGCCAATTTAAAACTGGCGTGCCAACATTGTGGCAATATTTCGTGCCAAAATGTATTTATTTTACATAAGTGTTGTAGTTAATATCGCTGACAGCAAATGCAGTAGGATTGCAGTGGCAGCGTTTTAGTAGTAAACTACGATCTGAACATTGACCTAAATATGAGAGGTGTCGCTTGCGTGGACTTAGTTAGATTTCTGGGGGGTATTCAACTTGGTTTTACAACATTTAGGTCTGGATTTCAATATCTCGAATGCTAAATGCCTAGCCTCAACTTATTCAGGGTCAAAAACCGCGAAAACCGGCGTCTTTTCTGTGAAAATACAAAAGTTAACGATTTAAAATGTACATTTTACTGATACTTTAATCATACAAAAGCCCTAAAGTAAATTCAATTAGATAGCGTTACGTGCGTTCGCGTTTGCGTTGTCTATTTTTGTATGGGATTTTGAACAGCGCCCCAAGCGGGACGTTTTGGAAACTACCATTTACAGAATTGAAACAACCAAACTATAATAATCCCAACAGATTTTCACACTATCCAAGTTACATTGTAACCGCTCCTAGAGCTTGCCCTATGTCCGCTGCAGCCAATGGGGTCGTCGCATTGCGCGTGAAGGCCTCTCATTGGTCGCCCGGCGAAAGTTCGTTCAACTTCCAATTCCAAAACCGTTATGCAGGCGTAGTTGCTGAAAATAATTTTACAGCTAATTTTGTCCGATGCAACACTATTTTGAATTTGGAATACGAAATCGAACGGTTTAAAATAGACGGGAAAACGTTGGTAGTAGAGACACGAAATAAAGGGATGTTGATTCTAAAATTAATTATTTGACACCATGTGCGAAATGCGAAATAAAACATTAGAAAACTATAGGAAAAACGTTCATCGAATATATAAACCATGAAAAATATAACGATGTATAGGTATATTAATGAAAATGATAATGAAATGCTATCAAATAGTTTGATATTAAATAATGCAAATAAGATTGCAGTCAAACCCTCTATGACTAACCTAAACATAACCTTTATATTATGAATATTTTATAGTACGTTTAAATTAATTTCAACTTTAATAGTATTCGTGCTTTTTTAAAATTACAAAATATTATACAAACCCTTGCGTTATTTTACCAAATTTCTCACTTAAAACCGAGGTTGGCGTTTATTGGTACATTATAAAAATTGCCCAACACTTAGGCAGCGATGAACGTGTGAAATTTTAAGGGAAAAATATACTGGCGTATTCTGGTTTTATAACTTAGGTAAAACTTGAACGCTATGACTTTTGGCGTTATTCATAAACCTTAATTGGGTCAAAATTCTTTTCCAGTGAAACCTGTCGAAACGTCGGTAAATAAAGGTAACAAAGTAAATTCGTGATAGACCCGATTTTAAATGTGATTTAATAAAACACGAAGGGTTCCGTTGAAATTTCAAAAATCACGTTTTTTGTATGGGAGCCCCACTTAAATATTTATCTTATTATTCTGTTTTTAGTATTTGTTGTTATAGCGGCAAAAGAAATACATCATCTGTGAAAATTTCAACAGTCTAGCTATCACGGTTCATGTGATACAGCCTGGTGACAGACGGACAGACAGACAGACAGCGAAGTTTTAGTAATAGGTTCCCGTTTTTACCCTTTAGGTACAGAACCCTAAAAAGTGTGTAGAGCTTCATGTCATAATAACATTGCATTGTCATCCGATTTACATATGTATGCAAAATTTCAGCTCAATTGGAAATCAGTAAGTAGGTTAAATTTAGCTTCCAAGATTTGACCCACACTAACTAACAGGGCAAGTTAAATAAAAAGTTGAGAAAAAAAACCGCTTAAAAACACCATTCATGAGCAAAAAACTAAAAAATATTCTCGAGACGACTTCGCAATTTTGAAGTACAAACGGAAATAGTTATCAATTATCTAAGTAATTTAATGTTCAGTTTTAAATAGCTAGAGTGATTCTCAAAATAGTGGCATCTTAACCTGTCATTGAGTTCTTGAATGGAATGTATGCTTATTTTCTCTTTTTCATGTGATACAAAAATATGTATAGATAAACAAAAACAATGTTTATCGAGGCCAAGTCATTATTTTTATTTAAATTAAATACTTATATTTAAAAAAAATAAAGAGTACCAGTTTTTACTGTAACCTGTCTTGTCCAAACGCATCGCTGTTCCAGTTTTAGTTCTTTAGATTTTATAAGCACCAATTAATGTAACAAATATATCATTCTATATAACAACAAGAATAATACCTTTAGTTTTTTTATAGCACTGGTCTTTTATATATTTTTTATACAACAAAATTTGCGCACGAAGTTTGTCCAGCGATATTTTCACTGTAACCTGTACATCCGTGGTAATGCATCTCACTCACACATAGAAAAACATATTAATGGGTATGTTAACTTTAACTTACCTTAATTATTTTATCATTTTGGTATGGAGCCTTTTTTGCTTATACCATTTTAATGTTGTAATAAGTAATACTGATTGATACTAAAAATGAGCAATGCGTATGATTAACGGTTTTAGAGATAAAATAAATAAACCATACTTTTCACTCTAACCTGTGTAACTTTAACCTGTAATCAAAGTACAGGTTAAAGTGATCATAGACAGGTTAAAGAGCCCCATGTACAATGGATGGATGTTAATGGGACGCTTGCCAGGGGAAAATATTTTTTCACCACACCAGCTGGTAAAGGCACTCTTGATTGTTCAAAAACTGATAAGAAAGTTGCATTTTATCCACATGTTAGGCAAAGGCAAGCAAATTTTCAGACAGTCGCAAATCACGGAAGAGATAGTATGTTATCTCCATTTTGTGAGATGAAATTGCATAATTTAAGAAGTACTCTTTTGGACAATATCTTAAACGAAGATCCAGAAAACCAAACTGAATTACCGCTAGATAGTGACAGTTGCGATTCTGATTTCAATATATTTTAATTGTCATTGAACAATAGGTACGTACAATAATTTATGGATAGTTGAGATCTTAAGTTTGCCATATACTCGTATGTTACATATCATTGTAATGTAACATTATGAGCAATTATTTTTTGTTTCTTAAATTAAAGACGCTCGTCGTTGCCTTCCTGTTGATTAGTTATAGTTCTGTTATAAAATTACAGACTAAAAAAACTGAAGACGATGGTTGAGACGTTTTCATTTGATTTCATAATACCATTTCAATCATCATTTACCTATTAGAAATTATAAGAACAAGAACACTTGATTCACTTGAGAAGTAATTTAGAGTTCTTTGTATTAGTTATATCACAGGTTATATATATGATTTTGTGTAGGCTAAATCATAGCCTTTATTTGTAATTGCAAAATTTATTTCGATTGTATATTTTGGTACATCAAACAGTTTAATTTGATTATACATAAATATTCTCATTAAAATTTCTCATGGCTTTAGCGGCAATTGTAGTCCATTATCATAGAGAAATAATTGAGCTTAGACTCAGAAGCCTAAGTGTTCACTCCATACATGGATAAAAAGCCATTTATTAATAAATTTTAAGCGCCCTTTTCCGAAACTTATTTGTAATAAGTTTTAAACTTAATAAGTACTCTCCTATTAAGTTTGAAGCAAGTTTCGAACTTATTAATAAAACGTTTTACCATACCTCCTAACCCAAACAACCTTATATTACTTATTATAAACGATTGTGATACTGAGGTTGTGAAATATATAGTAAATATAGTAATGCCTTTTAGGTTCATAGAAATAAGCATAACAAAAATTAACTAATTTCTTGAACATAATTGGTATTGTTATCATAACTATGCCGCATATATTTTTGGTATAAACTAATTAAAATCAGAGCACTTTCAGATTTGGCTTAGCTACGATCATAACGATGGTTGTAAAAATATTTCAAAAATATATTTTTATAACCGTTATATTAATTGATAACCGTTTTATTTTATTTTCCATACAACTCTCTTTAACCTGTCTAATGTCACTTTCACCTGTACCTTCAAATCTTTAACAGGCTATAACTTTTACATTTGTATGATTTTTTCGATGCCTTTCGAAAAAATGCTAAAAGTGATACTTTAATAATATTTTTCCATCTTTAAAATGTAAAAAAAGTAAAGATAAAAAAAAAGGTTTCACTTTAACCTGTCGATGCCACTATTTTGAGAATCACTCCTATATAACATTTAAAACCTTCGCGCTTTGAACACATATTAAATCACATTTATAATCGGGTCTATCGCGAATTTATTTGGTAACCTTTATTTACCGACGTTTCGACACAGGTTTCACTACCACGCCGCGACCACGACCAGTGAAACCTGTGTCGAAACGTCTGTAAATAAAGGTAACAATAGTTATTTGTTATACAAGGGTGCAAAGTTGTATTTTACCCGCGAGTGTGGAATTGAAACACGAGCAAGCGAAAGGATTCTATAGTTGAATACGAGAAGTAAAATACATTTGCACCCGTGTGTAACACAAAACTTTTCCCCTCACTATAGCGAGGAAAGTGCAACATCCACAGGCGTTAGATCATCTTCATCACTGGAATCACTAATTTTTTTACGATATTATAACAGAAAACACTAGAAATTCTGATTTTTACGTGAGTCGGTGAGAAGAACAGTAAAAATTTTGTTGACAATGTTGACATTTCTGTTCTGACGTATGAAATGTCAACGATGCGCTTTGAAATTGCATCGACTCAACTTGTGCGTTCAGAATTATATTTATCATCATTATAAAAAAATCTAACGTTTCTTATGGAATTTTAAGGTTTATGACTTAAAATTATTAAATAAAGCTAAATTTGGTATTTTTATTAGATTCTCAAACCATTTATTTAATGATAATTAATATCGAACGAACCATTATTATGAGCGTTTTACGTTTTGTTATCTGTCAAGCTACTTAAACACGCTCCATCCAAGGTCAAATTACTTTCCCCACTAGTGGATAAAATGCGTTTTTCCCCGCTTGTTTTAAAGGATAAAAGACGGCTTTCCGAGCTAGTGAGGGGAAAAATAAATTCGCGATAGACCCGATTATAAATGTGATTTAATAAATTGCTATATGTATTTTATTCAGATTTTATTGTATTTGAATCCCCGTTTAGAATCCAACCATCCAACCGGGCAGGGGCATCCAAGAAGTGGGTCACGGGAGCGATGACCTGCGCCAATAGTTTACTGCCATGGGGACGGTGTATCGCGAATTTATCAATAATTACAATGATAGAGCCTTCTTTTGAATATTTGGTTATAGTTACATATGTAGGGTCGAAAATCCTGTGTTGTCAAAAATCGTTGGTTCAAACCTCGGTGCTGTATAAAGCAGAAAAAATCATCCTCGAAAAAAATGCATTAAGATGACTAAAATTTCGGTCAATACACGGACAAGAGGTTAATTAAATTAAATTAAATAATTATTTATTTCAGAAATTCAATTTCCATAATGTATTAGTAACTTATTATTATAACTCTTAACCTATGTTAGTGACAATAGCTATGTATGTATACTTTAACTATTATAAACATGTAGGCTACTCCAGTACTTCCAGAAAGCGCCATCTATCCTGTCAGCGACTGTGGCTTAATAAGAAACAGATTACTGTGAGATTAGAAACAACTGAGAGCAGGAAAAAAAATCACTACCCACGTTGGGTCACAAAAATTTTTTATGCCAAGGAGGTGGTCATAAAAAGTTTATAAAATATTGATATAGCTCATTGAAGTCTTGTCAACAGTATGGTTGTCGTTTTTTGACAAATGGCATTTTTACAAAAGCGAGGAGAGAGAAGCTATACTAGTTGCTGCGCCGTCAAAGAAAACAGACAACGTTGGGGCCTTGCCCAGGCATCTTGTGGCCGAGCCAGTGCGTCCTGAAAGTGGGTCGGGGGGTCGTCGATCTTGCTGCAACGGCACAGAATAAGTAATAGTATTATCATACAGAACGGCCACGCACCGCCCCGCCCCGACTCGAATTACCTCGCCCCGCGACAGCAGATTGACAGCCGTTTGCCGGCAGCTCAGTAATATTTTTAAGCAACTTACTCACACTATGACGCATGACGCGTGTACTGACGTGCCGTTCACACATAGAAACGCAAGTGATTTTTGATGTGTTGTCCCGGCATTTTGCCACGGCTCATGGGAGCCTGTGGTCCGCATGGCAACTAATGCCAAGAATTGGAGTATGTACTAGTTTTTACGAAAGCGACTGCCATCTGACCTTCCAATCCAGAGGGTAAACTAGGCTTTATCGGGATTAGTCCGATTTCCTCACGATGTTTTCCTTTACCAAAAAGCGAGTGGTAAATAATGAAATTATAATCCGAACATAAGTTCCGAAAAACTCATTGGTACGAGCCGGGGTTTGAGCCCGCGACCTCCGGATTGAAAGTCGCACCAGAAAATTTCAACTGTCTAGCTATCACGGTTCATGAGATACAGCCTGGTGATAGACAGACGGACAGCTAGATTGCTGTGAAACTTTGTACTTACAATAAGATAAATATCTAGGTCTGCAATTAGTTTATGTAGCTTCAGATCCCATAGTAAAAAAATACAGCGAATTTAAGTTTTCCATACAAAATTTGTTTTTGCTCTATTTCGTTTGTTTTATGAACTGGAGCAATATAAACTAATTACAGACCTAGATATACCTCATGTCATTGTATGTGCAGAGTTTCGTTACAATCCAACACGTAGTTTTAAAATGTGAACGAAACTCCGTTTGTATGGGAAGGTGAAATTCGGCCGAGCTTGCCGGGGATTTAAATTCTTTGAGTGTACCTGTACCGTGAAAAACCAGCATTAACTCTAAAATGGAGGCTCGCCGTGTCCAAATACGTTGAATAAATCAATAAACGGTTTTTGATGTTAGTAATCCGATTCGAATGATGTCGAGTGGACGGACGGAGATAGGGGCGCGAGCCATTGAGAGCGGATATTAAAGCCCGACCAGAAATATATGATCATTGTCAAGAGGGCGCTGTTATTCTCAATGTATGGGGTGACAGTTCAGTATAGTATGAAAAAATTAGTTCCAGTGAAATTCCGCAACATGGCGCGTGATCATATATCAGGTCAGGCTTTACAGCAATTTTGTCTATTTAACACAATCCGTACTACACAGGGTGCTTTTGTTATCAGTGTTATCACTGACCTTACTTAGATCAAAAATTTAAATCAAAAATTAAGAAGTTGCTATTAGGTACAACGTATGACTAAATAGATAAGATAGGTAGGTTTATACATACAACTTACACTGTGTTAATGTGATAAAAAAGTATGTATTAACCTTAGTAATATAAGTTAATCATTAAATTTAGAGTAAGGTACTAACGTTGAAAATGAGTGCATGATTTCGCCGTTAAACGTAAGTTTGGCGAACCTAGTATAAGTTTAAAATGTACCATACTTTTTTGAAAAAAAAAGAAAAAAAAGATGATTTCCGCTTACTACTTACTACCCAGTTTGTGTAACACACTTTTTATATTCAAATATTGCTCTTTGACGAGGATATGATATCAGATTTGGCTATACTGTATTTGATAGAGTAGCAAATCTAAATTCCGACTGTATTTTATTTTTAGTAACAAGAAATGCTTTATTCTGCACCCGCTGTCACTGCGGCTACAAATAGCTATCCGATAGTCCCAACTAGGCCTTGCATGCAAGCCCGAATGCTAAACCCTACCTCGTACACATCACAATTTGTACTCT
Source organism: Cydia strobilella (assembly GCF_947568885.1). NCBI lineage: Eukaryota > Metazoa > Arthropoda > Insecta > Lepidoptera > Tortricidae > Cydia > Cydia strobilella. The sequence goes on from NC_086054.1 coordinate 15,743,579, forward strand.
ATCACCATGGCATCTAGGTAGACTTCTAAACAGTACGCTCGTGAGAGATATAACGTTTTATAAGTCAAACGAAAATTCGAATACCCAACAACGCTTATACTTTAACCTAATCTCAACCCAATCACCATAGGAGTAAGGTTGATTTTAAAGCTGTCCTCACGAAAGATATGACGTTTTTTTAAATAGAAGAAATTTTCGAATAACAACGGTTACAACTTCAAATCTCAACTTTATTACTATGTAAGTATAAAGGTTTATTTTGAAATGCGCTCGCGAAGGATGTTATTTTTTTAATTCGCTCAAAATTCCATTTGATTTGTGCCAGTATTGCAGTGAGTTTTTAAACTCGTTTCATAGCTCGGCGGTTTTGATTTGACAGCTCAGCTGTTTAGGTGGGGTCAATTTGTCGTGGGTTGGATTTATATAGGTTTTGAAGTTACGTAACACGGTAACAAAAAAACGGCCAAGTGCGAGTCGGACTCGCGCACGTAGGGTTCCGTACCATTACGCAAAAAACGGCAAAAAAACACGTTTCTTGTTGTTTGTTGTTTGTGACGTGTGAGCCCCACTTAAATATTTATTTTATTCTGTTTTTAGTATTTGTTGCAACAGAAAAACATCATCTGTGAAAATTTCAACTGTCTAGCTGTCACGGTTCATGAGATACAGCCTGGTGACAGACGGACAGACGGACGGACAGACAGACGGACAGCGGAGTCTTAGTAATAGGGTCCCGTTTTTACCCTTTGGGCACGGAACCCTAAAAATTGTCAAATACTCTATTTGTTATGGTGTTGAACTGGTTTTGATACGACCGTGGGCCCGTTTATTAAAAGCTTGTAGCTTGTATTACAAGTGGAAGTCCCTTTCTAACAAAAGCTGTCAAAAGGGGACTTCCACTTGTATTACAAGCTACAAGTTTTGGCCCCTTGTCGATCGTCTGATTGGCTCGCATCTCACACACGAATTTCGCTTTTCGCATGCCCCAATCAGCGAGCAATCTTCGTTCATGTCATAGTTAAATCAAAACCGCAAAAAAACTTGTTGTTTGTATACCTAAGGCCCGATTTAGATTTATACAGAAACGAATTTCCGTAGCAACCGCTACGACGTAACTATTCTAGTTCGTTGATCTGAATATGAAATGAGTATGTATTATTATTATCATTTCTCATGCTCTGAAAGAGGGTCATTGTTGTTCTAAAAGGTGTGCAGAAAATGATACGTTTCTGCACTAGACCATTTTACGTTCCAAGTACGATTTTTTGATTTAAAAAAAATAAATAAGCAATTCATATTTTGGTTTAAATTGATTTGTTATACAATTTCCATTCTGACATTTAACTCCCCATGCCATAAATAAAGATACTTTTGCCTAAATTGTTAATTGAAACAAAGATAGATATAACTCCGTAATAGATGGATACAGTCTAAGGAAAAATTTGATTCTCGATCAGAGGGCGCTACTAGTTTTGGCCTACAGTCGTATAGATGGCGTTGACAGTTTCGTTTGTTATTTAACAATTTTAACGCATATCAGTGAAAGAACATGGGTCAAAATCATCAAAATAATTAATGCAAATAAAAATAAAACATTTATCTATATTTAAATACATTTTATCGTATTTTTACAAATCTTCAATTTTAGTTTTAAAAGAGTGTCGACAGATGGCAGTGAATTTACTGGGGTTACAAAATTTACTATGACAGTACCGCTCTAGTATAAGTTACTCTATGATTGAAAGTACCCTCAAGAAATACTATAAAAATTTATACTTAGTCAAAATACCTCGGCAGATATAGTGCCTTTTATCCCTTGGTTAACAATCTACTATTTTTTGCTTGTATGTAAATTCAATATTGACGTGTAAAAGTACCCTTGTGGCATATTTGCTGAATAAATGTTGAAATTTAAAGTATGATAGTATGATGTAAACGGGGACAGTTAGGCGTAAGCGCATTACGAGTGGATAGCGAAGCCTTACAAGATGCATTTATCGCGCCAAATACCACTTAACATGTCGCACTTAAACTATCGTGAGACATATTTCAAAATATTTATCAGTACGGTTTTTACTCACTATTATTTCACGACTCACTATTATTTTATCACTCGTGCCTGAGGATGGATTCCCAAAGAATCCGAAACATGTCGCCAAAAGCGACTAAAAATAATAGTGAGTAAAAACCGTACTGATAAACACTTAACATGTGTTAAAGGGGCCCACTGACTATTAGTCCGCCGGACGATATTGGCCTGTCAGTTAGAACAAAAATTTGACAGTTCCGAACAACTGACAGGCGGATATCGTCCGGCGGACTGATAATCAGTGGGCCCCTTTAATACACTTATAACTACTAAGTGTGTTCATGTATGTTCCTACTATTTATCGTGTCAGTAATATTTACGTATCTGCACTAACATACGGGACGCGATATCAAATAATGGCGCCACATGTGCTCCCTACATTTTATTAAGAAAGTTGTGCAATTCTGTCGATCTGTCGGCCATCGGACCTCGTCATAAAGGAATATTACGCAAAACTGCGTAGGGGGCGCCACTACCACAATCTGAGGGTCTATCGCGAAACAAGAAAGTCGAAATTTCGTTATCTAACATCTCTGTCACTTGCATATTCGAGCGATAAAGAGGCAGATAGCGAAATTTCGGATTCACGTTTCCCGGTAGGTCCTCTGTAAACAAACTGCCTTGATGCAACAAAGTGATATTTTATTATGTCTGAAAACCCCTAACGTTGGTGTTGTGAAAAAAATGTTTCGCTTGTAGAAAAGTTTGTTTAAATATTAAAAATATTATTTTTTAATTTTATTTTTTGTTTAATTAATTTTTCATTACATTATAGGTAGAAACCTGGTAGTGTAACATTCTGTTTTTTAACTCAATACCGACTCTTTGGCTAATATCAAACATTCCCGCACCAAAAACCCCGATGTAGACTCATATAGTTTATTTCTATTTATTTATTTCAAAATATATAAGTATTACAGTCAACAGAAACCAAGTAACTTATATACTAGGACAATTCATAATATATACATTTAGATAGAAATAATCACAAAAATAATACAACTGTCATAACAACTAAAATAAAAATTAAAGTAAAATGTCACAATATACATTACATTAAAATTCGTTTTAAAATTAAATTAAAACCCTGCAAAAACTACACACAATTATTATTCAAATAAATTAAAAGTTTTTGACCAAATCCACCAACACTGTCCGCAAAGGCTGTTATCAAAGGAATGTCTCATTTCAAAGAGACAGAGAGAATCATACTATCTTTGTCTTACACTAGTACTAGCACCCAAAAGAAAAGGATGAGTATAGTTTTATTTGTGCTTATTTACTGCTAATTTGGTTTGACCAACTATATTTGATATTTGACAGGCAATCTAGACGGGGTTTGGTCGTTTAGTCATGCTGGGGGCCGATATGAATCGAGAAAGAGGTTACCACAAAAATCAATTCAAAACTAGAAATCGTACTTATTATTAATATACACTTAAGATGTATGCCTTCTGAAAGTATTTTTTAAAAGATTACTTTATATGCTGATATGATGAATCATAAAATATTCAATATTATCAATATAATCCAATAAACACTAAGTACATTTTATAAGTATCAAAAATTTATAAAAATAGTACATTATGATATAAGTGTGCTAAGTTGGTTATTACACACGAGGCGATATTGTGCGCGCTCGCTTACAGCTCGCGCGCAATAAGAAAGCCGATGTGTGTAATGACCAATGCACACGCGTTTCATACGACGTTTTTCAACACACTTGCGAGAAAAAAAAAGATACTCATATTAATCAAATTTTAATAGTTAAAACAGTTAGTATTGTGTGTTGCATCTGTCATACTGCCGGCCGCCCCTCGCCCCGGCCGCGCACCGCGCAGGCAGACGGGCGCGCCGGTGCCCGCCAGTCCATGCATATTATTAGCAATCAGTTACCTTCTTAACTCAGTCGGATAATATAATGAAAAACACGAGTGGAATAATACACTGAAAGAGCACGCGTGTTTAATATCTAGGATTATGAGCCAAAAATCGGTGGAATAAAAACGTCGTTTTGAGCAAGTGTGTTGAAAATTACATTATTATTATACCTTGAACGTACCCGTGCTTTACACTTCTTGATGACGTAAATTAGGGCTTCACTGAATTAAGTGCTTGTTGAGCGGTCTAAATTTATCACAGTCCTTAAGCTTATCTTATCTTATTCAAAACTGTATAAAAAGTATAAATTGAGAGACAGCTGAGTAGAGTTTATTAATATTAAATTTGTGTACTTACCTATCGTACATAGAGAGTTAGACCAAGATAAGTCTGCAGTGATTTTAGCCCAGCGTGTGCAAGTGTTATTTATACGTCATAAGTCTATAGAAGTTTAACGTTTAAAATAACCCTTGCTCAATCTGGGCTATCAAAATCGCTGCAGACTTATCTCGTTCTAACTCTACAACATTTCTGTCAATTGTGTACGTTCGTACGCCATATAACACAAAATCTTGATAAATGTATTAACATTAAATGCAAAAGGTAAACTAAAGTCTCGAAAGGCAGGAATTTGTTGAATTCTGAACATTTTAACATAAATCCGTACGGTACGTGCGCCGCTCCGTATTGAACGCTTTTTGCACTAATGTTCCTGAGATTTCGAAGTGCTTTAAATTTATGTTACAAAATGCAGGTATAATACCATGCATTTTGTTGCGCTACAAAATTTACCTACAGTGGGCTCCAGACTATCCAACCGTTGTATTTCCTAGTTTTATTTGTCGAATTACCTACTAGATGTCGCTGTACTGCGTGTAAATAAATCTACTTCGCGCTTCTGGGAAACATGAACTCTTACCGGTAAAGTATCAAACATCAAACATTTATTCAGCAAATACTACAGGGGCACTTTTACATGTCAATTTTTACAAACAATAAAATTAACCCAAAATTACAAAAAACAATTACATAAATATAAATGTCAAATTACACAAAAAAAACTAATAATAAAAAATATACAAACAACAGAAGTACTAAAATGAGGGCTATCGTTTTTTTGCTCACCAGTTGGCGCCTCTGTTGATGGTGGTCCAAAAGCCTAAAGAACAGCTGTCAGTCATTGAAGTGACAAGTGACATTTGACATTTTGAACTATAGAAAAGACCACCATCTACACTAGCGCCCCTAGCGGCGAATTCATACGCGTTAGCCCTCATTGTTTAGAGATGTAAAAGTCTCTAGGTGTCAGAGATAAAATGTATAAAATAATAAAAAAGATCAATCAAATTATCCATCAAAGTATCATCAAGTTTACACCGGCATTTTGAACTTTCCGTCATCGCGTTCCTAGCGGAGTGAGTTTTTAGCCGTTTCATGCGTAGTGGTACGGAACCCTTCGTGCGTGAGTCCGACTCGCACTTGGCCGGTTTTTTCATTTGTAGTCTCGCACTTATAGATCATATACGTGATGGCTTTCCCTTTGCGCACTTAATAATGTTTAAGCGTTAGCGTTATTCTAAACTGATTTATAATTAAATTCCAATAATCTAACCTCACTTTTTCTCTTTTCCGTATGTTTTAAGAAACTAAACAATACTAAAATGATACATCTATATTTATTTTAAATGGGAATGCAAAAGGGAAATTTGAGTTTACCTCTTTACATATTGTCAGGTATTCTACACGTGCAGCCTCTGGACTAGTTATACGCAGAAGACCATCAGTTCCCTGCGCGTCCAATATAATAATGGTTTCAGGATGTTGTTGGGGCTGTCCCGTTTCTGCAGCGCATCGGGCATGTTTGCGCAAGCTCACACGGATGACTACTATGCCATAATACGCAAGAGAATTGCCTCGTTGCTCTGCAGAGTGCGGGCCAGCTCCAACCCCATCCTGACCACTGTTGCGGGCCGATACGACTCACCTATAATGCGGCATTTTGAATGTGTCATAACCGCTATTAGGTGAGTTGTAAGAATTTTATTGCTGTCTGTTTTTGTTTTGTCGTTTTCTGTTTTTTGTGTTCCACTAACACTTAGTTTTTTTTAACCTTAATTGTTACTAACCGTTATGGGCCAGTGTTGTCTTAAATAAATAAATTGAAATTGAAATTATCCATTATTACGAAAGAAAAAGGATCTGAGTGAGGTTAGTTTTTTGGAATTTAATTACAAATCAGAGTATAGATCTGTCTGTGTGATATTACCACGTATTTTGTGCTATAAGTTAAAAAGGTTCTCGAGCAGGCAATTTAAATTGCTGCACATCGCCGTTTCCAGGGCCGTTGCTAGGTCAGCGGGTCGCCATTTTATTACGATACACATGTGTGCGTGGCCCGTGGCCGTTTACAGTGCATTTTGATTATAGGAATACCCTTAAAAAGTTATAGCTGAATTATAAACAGATATATACCTATGTAAAGCCTGACAAGATTATGTTTGGCCCTGAGTAATAGTGGCAATAACGTGCGTACTCGCCATCAGAGACATCGGAGCGGCCAAGGCGCTCACAAATATCTGAACACGCCTCTATTGTCAAGGCATGCGTGTTCAGATATTTTTGAGCACCACGACCGCTGCGATATCTCTGATGGCGACTAGCTTTTGCCCGCGACTACGTCTGCGTGGAGTTAGTAATTTGGGTAGCTTATTTTTTACCCAATCTGCTTTTTATCGATTACCCATACAAACTTCCACCCCCCTCCCCCTTTTCACTCCCTTAAAGGATGACTTCTGGGATAAAAACTACCCTATGTCCTTTCGCGGGACTCATATTATCTCTATACCAAATTTAAACTAAATCGGTTCAGCGGTTTAAGCGTGAAGAGGTAACAGACAAACAATTAAGCATATTAGGTATGATCGAACTTAAACTATCGTGAGAAATATTTCAAAATATTTAGATCAGTACGGTTTTACTCACTAAAAATAATAGTGAGTGAAACCGTACTGATCTAAATATATTAGGTATGCTCAAAACTATTGCCATTAGATTTTATCCAGGCGTTAGACTTACTCTAACCGCTGGAACTAATTCTACGCAGACGAAGTCCCGGGCAAAAGCTAATAAAGAATAAATAAGTTATAGATTTTACATTGTTTGACTATTAATACATTTATAATGCTCTATAATGATTGTATATTTTCACATTAGACAAATTGTAATCTTAAATTATATTTACAATTTATGATTTTATTATTTATTATTAATTGTACTTTTATTTCAAAATATTTATCAGTACGGTTTTTACTCACTATTATTTTTAGTCGCTTTTGGCGACATGTTTCGGATTCTTTGGGAATCCATTCTCAGGCACGAGTGTCCGCGGCGGTTGTACGTCGTGCACTGCCCGCGCCGCCGAAAAACATGTCGCCAAAAGCGACTAAAAATAATAGTGAGTAAAAACCGTACTGATAAATATTTTGAAATATGTCTCACGATAGTTTAAGTGCGATGTACTTTTATTATTTTTCAATGTGACATTTTGTTTTAATGGAGGTTTAATATTAGTTAGTAATTTAAGAATATTTGTACGCCATGTATTATGGTAAATCAAGGACTGGAAACAATATTATCTAACAACAATTTATACCCTTTTTGCACAAATAAACTATTCTATTCTATTCTATTCTAATAATAAAAATGTAACATACGTATAATACGCACGCCCCGGCAGTATAACCACTATTACAAAGATAGACTGATAATGATAAGGTCAGTTCCCTTTTGTTATCGGCTGATGGTGGATCAATAGGCCGCTAATATAGCTAACAGAAACCCATTTAGCGCCACCTTCACTGTCCCACTAACCCGGGGTTAACCGGTTAAACCGTTAACCCAGTGTCATATTGTACTGGTAACTATAGTAACCCCAGGTTTAACCGGTTAAACCCGGGTTAGTGAATGGTGCAAGTAGCCCTTAGAAGGTCGTAACTAGGGTTACCATATGTTATTATTTCCCCTGATGTCCGGGTTTTTGGCCCTTTGTTTCCACTTTTTTGTCAAGAATGTATGTCACTTTTTACAAACTTTTACAAGCTTTTTATTAACTTGCAATGTATAAGTAGGGTAGGGTAGGAAACAGTGGCTCGGGAAAAAATAGCCGGGTACAGTGGCTCACTCAACCTAATTTCAACATGATATTGATATTGGGGCGACTGAGCCACTGTTCGAGCTGAGCCACTGTTTCCTACCCTACCCTACATGTAAGGTAGATCACATTTTAAGTTTTGTCCCTATTCACCCCAACCATCCCTATTCATCCCGGTCACCCCCGGTTGACAGTATTAGATAACTTTCATATTAAATACCTACCTGCCTTAATCCCTTTTCCCTTAATATAATACCCACACAGAAGTACTAAATAGTTAGTATCGAGTGTCGATCGAAGTTTAATTCGTCAGTTCTAAAATTGCTAAATCACGATTTGGTTTAATTGTCTGTATAGTTTTATACTAGCTTTTGCCCGCGACTTGGTCTGCGTGGACTTAGTAACCGCAGCTAGAGTAAGAATAGCGCCGGGAAAAATTTTCATAGCAATCTAAATTTGAGCATATTATGCACACAAATTAGCAGGCACTTCGTTAATTATCTCAATTCCACCCCGCTTTTTACTTTCTTAAGGGATGATTTTCGGGATAAAAACTATTCTATGTCCTTCTCAGGGACTCAACCTATCTCTATGCCAAATTTCATCTAAATCGATTCAGCGGTTTAAGCGTGAAGAGGGAACACACAGACAGACAGACAGACAGACAGACTTTCGCATTTATAATATTAGTATGGATTAGTGAATAGGATTTTAGTTTTTTTTACGAACATTTGAATTTAGGATTGAATTTATAGCAGTAAAATTATCCGACCGACGAAAAAGGGAGGCGGTCAACCGAAAAATATTTGATCTTACCAAAAACTGATTTCAGAACATATGAGCGATACGTCAATCGAAACTCAAATAATGTACGGAAATAGATATAGTATGGATCTTTTCAAATGATTTTTACAAAGCCATTGTTTTTTTTGGAAGCGGTCGGCCATTGTGTCCGAGCGCGTGCCGGCTTTTGTTTAACAGTTTTTTTATTAGATTAGTGTGTCTTAGGCGTAAAAATAATTTGAGAAGATCCATACTATTAGTTTTATGACTTTTCGTAGCTTCTGTCATACCGGTACATTTTACTTTTCGTTTGTCGTTTGTCTATCTTGGCTAGGACTCCTGATGATCCATTTAAGGGCAACGGAGAAAATCACATCCGAAACAAGAGAAAATATACTTTTTCACCTCAGCAGCTCGAACAAGCCTACTTTCGTCACTCCCTGGAGTGAGGAAAGTGCGACTTTCCTCACTCCAGGGAGTGAAACAATGTAGCTTTTTAATTTAGTGAAGGCCATGAACTTCATACTTTTATTTCATTTTTTTTATGGTACGGTACCGGTCCGGTCCGGTCCGGTCCGGTCCGGTCCATCTCGTCTCGTATCGTATCTTATCGTATCGTACATATTATAATACTTTTTTTTTCTGTTTATTCTGTGTAATTCGAAATACATTTTAACCTTTTATATGTTCTCACTACTGAGGTGAAAAATTATGTGTGCAACACGAGAGCAAAGTTATTTTATATCTCGTGTTTTTGAGTCCCTCGTTACGCTCAAGATTCTACCTTAGAATCACTCGCTTCGCTCGTGATTCAATTATAGAATCTTTCGCTTTCTCGGGACTCAAAATAAACACTCGCAAGAAAAACCAACTTTCCTCTCTTGTTGCACAAATAACTATTTCCTAATCGCAATATACCTACTACGTCTTGCACGACGTTTTTGTCTTACCTTAAAGGTTGGGACAAACTGAACCCAAGCAACGCAACGTAATGCAATGCATTATGAAATCTGGACCCTGAAATTTGTATGCTTAGAAACATACATACTATGTTTCTAAGCATACAAATTTCAGGGTCCAGATTTCATAATGTTTCTAAGCATACAAATTTCATAATGCATTACCAATGATAGATATAACTACGTAATAGATAGATACAGTCTAAGGAAAAAACGTGCCTCGAAAATCAAAAAAATTTGATTCTCGTTCAGAGGGCGCTACTAGTTTTGGCCTACAGTCGTATAGATGGCGTTGACGGTTTCGTTTGTTATTTAACAATTTTAACTCATATCAGTGAAAGAACATGGGTCAAAACCATAAAAATAATTAATGCAAATAAAAAGTATCATTTATCTAAATTTAAATACATTCTATCGTATTTTTATAAATCTTCATTTTTAGTTTTAAAGTGTGTCGACAGATGGCAGTGAATTTACTGGGGTTACAAAATTTACTATGACAGTACCGCTCTAGTATAAGTTACTCTATGGCATTACGTTGCGTGGGCTCAGTTTGTCCCTACCTTAATACAAACTAACTAACTAACTAACTTTACTACCAACTCTAAAACTGCCATAATCGCATCGTAAAACGGCTCATTACAATCCGATAACGCTTCATTTGTGTGTTCCAGCGTGGTGCGATGGCGGTGCGGTGATGGATGGCGCGGACGCGGGCGCGGGGGCGGGAGCGGGCGCGGGCGCGGGAGCGGAGACGGCGGCGCGCGGCGCGGCGCTTGAGCGCGCGTATGTGCATGAGGTGAGTCAATCAAATTAACATTTCAACCTAGAGGGTAAGTTAGTCCTTAATGGGATTAAGTAGTCTGATTTCCTCACGTAGTTTTCCTTCACAGAAGGTTGCACTTCTGATATGGTAAATGATAATAATATGAAATAAAATAGGTGCTACTGTCGCATTTGGCTGTCCTGGGGGCAAACCAAGATGTCAATCGTTGATAGAAAATACCAATCAAAACTTACATAATATTGAACTAGTCACGTAACTTTTCGTAAATTTCGTAAAATACAAAGCCCTTGAAGATGTTACCTTAGACTTAATTATTAATTAGGACCACCCTACACTTTTGAGCGTCGTCGTCTAGTCAACGCTGTGTAAAATGGCGTCGCTGCGCAGTTGCGCCAACGTTGCGTCGAGCAGCAGCCATAGAGTCGACTAAACGCTCGGGAGACGCTAGTGTGAGGTGGCTCTTAAAAGCACGTAAATTGCAGGTGTACGAGCAGGCGGGCGAGGACGGCGACGATGCTCGCGCGCCCGCGCCCCGCGTGCAGGCCTTCCTCGACGACCTGGACCCTGGCAGCCTTGTCTGCGATGTCGGTCAGTATTTCACTCAATCTATTAACTATACTTTACAAATATATTTTCACCTCAGCAGCTCGAACAAGCCTACTTTCGTCACTCACTGGAGTGAGGAAAGTGCGACTTTGCTCACTCCAGGGAGTGAAACAAAGTAGCTTTTTAATTTAGTGAAGGCCATGAACTGCCACTTCATACTTTTATTAAATTTTTTACATTTTAACCTTTAATATGTTCTCACTACTGAGGTGAAAAATTATGTGTGCAACACGAAAGTAAAGTTATTTTACATCTTGTGTTTTTGAGTCCCTCGCTACACTCAAGATTCTAACTTAGAATCTTTCGCTTTCTCGGGACTCAAAATAAACACTCGTAAGAAAAACTAACTTTTCTCTCTTGTTGCACAAATAACTATTAATTGATCCAATTACAAAAACAAAACCTTTTAAAGGTTAATTTAAGATATCCGCAACGCTGGCTTCCTAATTTTTTAAAACTTACTTAAGTTGAATAAAATAAAATAACCTATATGAATTTCACCTGGCTCAAATGTCTCTATCACACTGGCAGTCTTACCGCGTTGAATGACCAATGAGATCTGTTGGACCAGGCCCCGTAGACACGCCTATCGCTAACGCTACGTAGTGAACTAAACGCAAATGTCACTGTCACACTAATATGGAAGAGTGATAGAAAGACACAAAGTGGACTTCCGGTTCGAGCGCCATCTTGATAGTTAGCATCGTGATTAATTACTTTGTTTTTTGCTCATTAATATTGTTTAAAGTGTAATATCGATAGCTTATTATACAGTAAACTAATGTGGTAGTGTGCAGTAAATGGAGAATTAATTTTGAAGCGCGTTTAACCACCATCTTGGAGTCAACGGCCGGTAGTCCACGTGCTTCTTGTAAAGTCTAGCTATCGATTTACAAGAGCTAACAAATCACCGTACACTGTCTTGTACAACCGTTCAATTTTTGTCGTTTTTAAACCTCTTAATACCTTGATACTGGCGAAATAGTCCCACTGGGCTGAAGCCATAATTTTAAAAGAAGAAGAAGAAGACACAAAGTGATTCGATGGCGAAGCGCAAGCGATGGCGGCCTAGCCAGGTACTCCCTAGGGTCCGACCCCCTGTCCTTCAGATGCCGACCCAAATCCCTCACAAATTCCTTGGTCTCCGAAGCCTAAGGTCCCGCAGTCTCTACTGCAACGGGCACAAAGTAGTAGTAAAGTCAGCTATAGACTTAAATAGATGTCATATACTGAACAAAATGTGACCAAGGCGTCAAATGGCCGAGGCCGGATACGATCCGGGTGAGTTTAGCTTTAGGCCACCCGGTTACAGCGGCACCCAATTTCTAGAGTATATGTAATTTTTCCCCTCACTAGCTCGGAAAGTTGTCTTTTATCCTTTAAAACAAGCGGGTAAAAACGCATTTTATCCACTAGTGGGGAAAGTAATTCGACCTTGGATGGAGCGTGTTTAAGTAGCTTGACAGATAACAAAACGTAAAACGCTCATAATAATGGTTCGTTCGATATTAATTATCATTAAATAAATGGTTTGAGAATCTAATAAAAAAAATTAATGATTTTATGTCATAAACCTTAAAATTCATAAGAAATGTTTGTTTTTTAATAAAGATGTTAAATATAATTCTGAACGCACAAGTTGAGTCGATGCAATTTCAAAACGCATCATTGACATTTCATACGTCAGAAATGTCAACATTGTCAACAAAATCTTTACTTAAAAACTTCTCACGTAAAAATACAGAATTTCCAGAGTTTTTTGTTATAATATCGTAAAAAAAAAATTAGTGATTCCAGTGATGAAGATGATCTAACGCCTGTGAATGTTGCACTTTCCTCGCTATAGTGAGGTGAAAAGTTTTGTGTTACACACGGGTGCAAATGTATTTTACTTCTCGTGTGTTGAAACACGCGGGTAAAATACAACTTTGCACCCTTGTATAACAAATAACTATTTAAGGGTCCAAAGGCACCTTTGATCTAAGGACGAGCTGTATATGGGTGTATCGAGGCAATACAAAGTATTTTAAAAATTTATTGTTCCCTAGTTGGGCACATTCTAAAAAATCTTCTAAATCTCCTCGGTATCATGAAAGATACATATAACTAGCGAGTATACCCTATTCCCTTTAACAAATACCTCATTATTAAGTAAATTCTACTCAAATGTTCCCACGCTCGCGGCTCGACCTTTGCACCCAACAAGCTTTTTTATCAGTGGGCGTAACATTACAATACTTAATTACCTTGTTTCCAAGAAAATGAACAAATAGGTACAAGCCGATATTACAGGGCGGACACACCATAGTACGGAAATCGTTTAAGTGGCTACACGGTGTTCTTTTTAGGGTTCCGTACCCAAAGGGTGAAAACGGGACCCTATTACTAAGACTCCGCTGTCCGTCTGTCTGTCACCAGGGTGTATCTGTGATAGCTAGAGAGTTGAAATTTTCACAGATGATGTATTTCTGTTGCCGCTATAACAACAAATACTAAAAAGTACGGAACCCTCGGTGCGCGATTCCGACTCGCACTTGGCCGGTTTTTTTTAAATCCGTTAATATCAAGGGTGCATTCCTGAGCTTAAATTAAGTAACTTCCTCAAAGATACCGGTATTCTAATTAACTCCATTATTGAGATAATCAAAGTTTTATTTTTATCTGATAAGGCCCCTACGAGCGTGTTCTCTTGCCTTAGGGCTGTGCTTAGGGCTTGTTTACATATTGATTAGTGTTTAGTATGAGTTTATACATTTGCTACTACACCACAGAATAAGTAATAGTATTATCATACAGAACGGCCACGCACCGCCCCGCCCCGACTCGAATTACCTCGCCCCGCGACAGCAGATTGACGACCTTTTGCCTACCGCTCAGTACTGTTAATGAATATCAATGGGTTATATGGTGAAATGTTTAGGTACATCATGTACCTATAATGTTTATGGCTGTACGTGTGATAGGAAACGAAATACCATGGGCATTGAAATGATGGGCACTTAGTACTCATAGAATAGAATTGATACTCGTATCACCTATTTTTTTCTTATGTAATCAAAATCAAAATTTATTTATTTGTAAACATAGGTTAAATATAGTTCTTATACAATAATTTATGTTTCACTATGTTTTGCCATTTGGCATACAAATATAAACAAGAAGAGATGGAGCATGCACTAATTATAACAGATGTCAAACGAAAGTAATATGTTAAATGTCAAACAAAAGTAAAGTGTAAAGTGATGTACTAGTGTAGGAACCGGTACAACCGTCATTGTAAATGCATAAATGTACATAAATTGTCCCTTAGTTTTAAGACCAGTTAATTTTGTTTCTGCCTAATTCTTTGTGTACAATAAATGATTTTTACTTTTTACTTTTTTTTTACTAATGCTGTTTATTACGTACCTATTGAAAAAAACGTGTGATTTTATTTACTTTCTTTAGTTCCTGACCTAACCGCGGGAGCGCGGGAAGAATTTCTATGTCCCTCTCGCTAACCCGCGCGCCTCTCTTAGGGTCGGTTGCACCAACTGTTTGTAATCGTTAAAGAGTTCGCTAAATTTTATTGTATGAAAAGTTTCATAGTAAACCGCCGCGGCGCGCCCGCTGACGTTGATCAGTCTGTCAAGTGCGGATGGTGCAACTGGCACTTAATAAAGCTCATATAAAATACCGTTTAGTTAATAGCCATTCCAATCGGGGTGGAGAGCGTCCGTTCTGTATGAAGTACGATTACTTATTTTGTGCCAATATTGTGTCTTACGCCAAAGGGGCTTAAATATGTGCCATTTTCAACCAAAAGGGTACTTATTGTCGCTTGTCAGTAAGGCGCTATTTCCATATAGCTTCAATTAGAAATCAACCTTATTGACAAGCGACAATGTGGTACCTTTTGGTTGAAAACGTCACATATATTCTTCTTTAAAACTTTCATGAGTCGATTTTGCAACGGTCCGCTTCCGCTACCGCTTGTTCTTATGGTGGCACCCGATTATTGTGAATTATTTGTGATATTGTTGGTCAAAGCGTAGGGCAATATACCCTTTCTTATCTTGAAATCTTGAGCTAAATTTGTTACTCTCTCTCTTTCTCTCCTTAGCATTATTATTCCCATCTGATTGTGGGGTCTGCTTTTCTTGTCTTTTCTCTCCACTTCGCACGATCGGACGTGAGCTAAATTTGTTACTGTTGAGTCTATAATAAGACTGAAACATTTTTCAGTAGTGTTCTGTTATTTATAAAGTTGATTGAAAAAATAAAGTCTCATAAATTATATCTTACCAAGAGGATTTCGTAACTAAATGGTTTTCGCTAGGGGGTATTTATCTTCACACATGAATGCTGCGCTGCGCTGCGATTGCAAGTCCTTAGGAAAAAAATTATGACCATAGGTCTATTTAGGTACTTTAATTATTGATCTTGCAAAATTGCCTGGTCTTGTTTAGTTTTCTCGCATTCGATATCAAAAGTAGAGTGTTTAACTCGGGTGAAAGGCATCATTTCCGTGTCGGACTATTGGCGCTCTCACTGCGTTCGAGCGCCAAACTACCTACACTGAAATGGGTACCTTTCAACCCTTGGTTAACAATCTACTACTATTCATGTATATCTAAAAAAATGTCAGAAGAGTATATGTTGAACTTCCTACACACTTCTGAAAAGCATATCGCATGATATTTTGACCTTTTCAAATTTTCCTTCGCGGCACCTACACACCGGCGAATATGAAAAAAACAATCATAATAATGTGTAATCATTTAATATTTACATACATCTAATACTTGTAATACATACAATGTTTTGTTTGAATCACCTTTAAAATGAACAAATTCACGAACATTGGTTTTTAGGGTTCCGTACCCAAAGTCATAGTAATAGGGTCCCGCCCGTATGCTATCAAAATCGTTGCAGGCTTATCTTGGTCTAACTCTAGTACTCAAAACACAAGCCTAATTGAGCTTACTGTACGACTAGGTCGATTTGTGCAAAACATTTATTTATTATTGTTAGGTTAGTTCAACTTGTCTTTTTCGCTCCTGTACCGTTAGGCGAGTCAGTGCATTAAATGGTTGCAACGCGAGCGCACGTCTTTCATTTATCACAATTATTTATTTATTGGTTGAAGTTTACTAAAGATATCGTCTAACAACCACGGAAATTCCAGACATGAAAATTGCGCCCTGATTGACCGTAAGACCTCACTTCTCTCGGTCGGTAAATCGTGTAGGTGTTGTGTAGGAGTGAACTGAGGTGCGGAACCTTTATAATAACCAGGGTTTATTCCCCGATTAGATTGCAAGACAACTTTGTAATACCCAGGAGATACCCAAGAGATATTTACACCCACTCCGTTAAAATGTTATCACGTAACTGACCCTGATAAACATCTCAGAGAATATAGAAATATATTTCGCTGTTCCTTATAAAAAACAAGGTAATATCCTATTATAAATTACATATATTGTTTTACATATGTAGGGTTTATGGTTTTGCATAGGGCGCAAAAGCATGAAATTAGGATGCATACATATTCTCTATTAAATTTTTTGCAACGAAAACTAGTAATAGACATGTTACGTAAATGGTCATGCCAAGTTCATGTAATTTAAGTATGTCATTTTAAAATCAGAGCGTAACTTCGATTGTAACCTCCCTTTAGATAGTTTACATAGATTGGACTAATATTCATATTATTTCCAGGTTGTGGTAACGGGAAGTACCTGAGCGTGAATCCGTCCGTGTACGCGGTGGGCGGGGACCGCTGTACTAGGCTGACCGCGCACGCCCGGCACCATGACAATGAGGTAAGGATAACGATACAATTAATATGACAGTGTTATTGTTGTTCTAAGGGCAGCAGGTGCAGAGGGCCTTCACAAGCTCGCGCCATGCCTTCTTATCTTCAGCGCGACCGACCCAGGTCAGCCCGACCGCTCGTAGCTCACTCGCGACGGACCGATGCCAAGAGTGTACAGGCGACCTAGCCAAGGTGACAAACAAGCATATAATAGTAAGCTGTGACCTAAGTTTAAGGACTTGAAAGAAACCTTTAAAACTCCTTTAGAACCCTGTATTATCTTTTTTTGAAAAAATAAAAGAAATCTCGGCAGGGGTGCTCATTTAACTTCACTCTCACTTCCACAGCCGAAGCGTATGCGGGAGGAATTATTTTAAGGAAAACCGACTCTTCGATAACACAAAACTGTGAGTTCATAACACACCGTTTTCTTCGTGCACAATCGACGCGCACACATTTACAATATGAGATCGAGCGGTGAACGGCTTAAACCTCAAACCCGATAAGCGAGGATACGTGCGAAATGCTTGTAATGAAGTCACAGTTTTCCTCAAGCAACCTTCTGTCTATCTGCCAACACTGTGGTAAAACTGATCATAATTCCAGGTGGTGGTATGCGACAACCTCTGCCTCCCCTTCCGAGATGAGTCCTTCGACGCCGTGCTGTCCATCGCGGTGGTACACCACTTCGCCACCGTGGAACGGCGAGCCATGGCGTTACGGGAACTGGCCAGGGTGACGAGAATCGGCGGGAGGCTACTGCTGACTGTATGGGCTATGGAGCATGAGGGCCGGAATTTTCATTCCCAGGTACTTTTTTCATGAGTGCCAGGTAGACCAAAGATTTTTATTAGATCAAACGGTGATGTTCCACTTTATGAACGTACTGGTGAGCCATGGTTCTACGGGAATTGGCTAGTTCTAGTCACGAGGATCAATGGCAGGCTGCAGCTTACTGGGCTACCTATAGAATATGAAGGCCGGAACAGCCATTCGCCCAGGTACTTTATCATCAGACCTAAAGAGCACTCCACTTTAAACACTCATCTCCTCCACTCCATAGAAAATGTCTGCATTGTATAAACGGTAAATTTTTAGAAGTAAAACCCTTTAATTGTTGCTAGATGTACGTGTTAACGTAAACCATCTAAATCTGTAATCATGTTTTATTCTTACTCTCTTTTTATTTCTCATAGTATTTAATAAGTAATTTACGATAACTTACAATTTATGATTCACATCTTAGTTTTCTATCGGTTCAAAAATAAAGTTTTTTTTTCTTTTCAGGATGTATTAATCCCTTGGCATCGGCCCGCCACGCTGTGTCCGCCCACACCGGCCCCTCGAAGATTCCTCTCCGTTGACCATGACCAGTAAATATTTCAGATTTATTCCTATTTATTAGAATATAACGAATAGAAGCAAGTTTGAAAGATGGTGATGTGTTTGTAGATGGCGATATTTTGAAATTCTATGGAATTTATCGCAAGGAAAGTAACAAATGTTAAAAATGATCCATAAGACTACCGATCGATTGAAACATTCAAGTGATTTCTGTATTTTGAATGTTTACTCTTTATCCTAAGTCATTCTTACGTCGACTTTGTCTTTTCCAGCAACGCCGAGCCGTGGAAGAGCCGCGAGGGGTCGCCGGGCTCGTCGTCCCTGTCCTCGCCGAACGAGACGTGCTACTCGTTCGTGCGGCGCGCGCTGCAGCGGCTGGCGGGGCGCCGCTCCTTCCTGCCGTCCTGGCGCCTCCCCGCCGGCCTGCCGCCCCACCCCCGCCCCCGCCCCCGCCCCCGCCCCGAACCCCCGGCGGCCGACCTGCCCATAGAGCTGCGGAGACTCGACGAGGTCCTCCCGCCGAGACTCGTCCCCCAGCACTCGGACGCCTCCAACGCCACCAAGTCGCGGAGCTTGACCGACATCGCCGATATGGAGCGGCGGGCGCTGGTCCGCTCCCGCTCGAGCCTCCCGAGCTTGGGAGTCGAGGACGAGCCGCCGCCTAAGGAACCTCCCCCGCCCGAAGTCGAGACGAGGAGGAAACCTCGGCTAGTGAAACAGAAGAAATCTATAAACGAGGACGACGCGGACGAAGATTTAGACAAGCCTACGGACATGAAGAGTCTAGTGGAGGAGATGCCTAATTTTAAAATCCACACGCATAGATTATCGTCCAAGAAGCCTGGAGTTTTTAAGCAGACCTCGCTCAATGAGGAGCTGATGTCCGCGGAGAGGTTACGCGAGAAGGAGCATCTGAGGAAGAATATTCAGAAGCAGGCGTCGCTCAACGAGGAGTACCTGTACCGTCGCCAGGGGGCTCTCGACTCGATCCGCGACTCCATATTTTCGACGTCGGCGAACACGGCCAAAAAGTTCCAGTCGCTGAAAAACGGCCTCACTAGTAAATTCAAAACATCCACAACGAATATAGATAAAGTAACCGTGTTCGTGCGAATGCTGCAGGGTTGGAAGAATCACGGACCGGTGCCCGAAGTTCCTACGCCAAACGACAATACTACTGGAAGCGAGAGGAGTTATCCGGAAAGGCGACATTCGAAGGAGGATGGCTCGGATTCTTCAAAGGATAGCAGCTTACAGAGTGACACTAGTGTTGATTCGGAGGACAGTTTTGCGTCAGTAATATATGTACCTAAAGCGGACGGTTCGGGTGATCCGTTATCGCCTACGCCGCTCTCACCCGGACCGACCTCACCCAGGTTAAAGGTGTCTTCTGTACCGACCTCACCTAGAATGAAAAGTTCACCAGGCCTACCGTCTCCGCGGATAAAACAAGCTTTCCCCTTAATACGACCACCGACTTCCCCTAGCGCGGTCCAAGCGCCTGTCAATAAAATACTAGTCGCCCAATATAGTCTTAAAAATTATACCACATCCAGTGCAGTGTGCACCGCTCCTCTAAAACCACAGTCAAAAAGCCAGCCTAATTCACCACCAAAATCGGAGTCAGATGAGAAACTTGCCAATACCAAGCCGATAGTAGCAATACCAGAACCACAGCCAATTATAAATAAAATACCCCCTCCAATAGAAATATACGAAGAAATTGACCCAATACCGCCTATAAAAGAGGAGGAAGAAACGACGCCTTCTGATGAGACTAAAGAATTATTAGCTGAAATCAATAGAGACATTGAAGAGATTCACAAACTAACAGCGGAAAGTAATCAAATAAACCCTCGTGTTCTTCAGGATGTAAAACCATATCCGAAGATAACTTTACAGACGGTTGCGGAACTGCCTGAAATTCCACAATTTAAACCTAAAGAGCCTCGGAAATCTCCTACTAATGACAATTTAGATTCAAGGGCGGCAGATCGCAAGCGAAAAGAGAGAATAAGGCAAATTAAAGAGATGCTCAATAAAGGAATTCCTGCAGCAAATGTCGGTAGGAGGCCACCGTTCCCAATAGTTCGATGCAACAGGAAAGCGGAGGCGATAGCCAAGAGTCACCCGAAGCTAATGTCACTGGAATTGTTCAACCCGGCCACTGACGATGTAGACAGCGATTCGAGTGGTGTGTCGTCTCCAGACTCTGTCGACAGCGTTATAAGTGTCGTCCCGGAAGAATTACGAAAGACTGCAATGGAAAAAGGTAAGATTTAAAAAATTCATTATATGTTTGTAACTAGAGCTCTTCTACTCGTATACACGGCGGCTAAAAAATAAGTGAATTCCCATTGCCAGGGAGGTTTTGGGATTATACTTGTTATATATGGGTATATTTATATACCTCTTTGTAATAAGTGGGTAGGCAGTCGCGGAATAAATACTTGCCAAGCAACACGTCTTTTATTCATCAGTGGCGACGAGGATGGGATCCGAACCCACGCGAGCAACTTTTACTATGGAACCAACCCCGAAATCGCGAAAAAAAGTTTGGCTCTTTCATACATTTTGGCTGGTCAGGTCCATTTTCTATGGGAGAGTAATTTTTTTTTCGCGATTTCGTGGTTGGTTCCGTAGTAAAAGTTGCTTAGTATAATCCCAAAACCTCCCTGGCAACGGGAATGCACTTATTTTTTAGCCACCCTATATATTATCACAGCCGTTACTGTATTTATGTATTGACGACTGGTTAATTTTTGGTAAATTTTCATATCAAACTATCAAACCGACTAGTCTCCCTTAGGACTAAACTTTGATCCTAATATACCAATATAAATAGGACCACTTGTCATTTTCCCATTTATTTAGATTGGGTACTAGAGTTAGACCAAGAAAAGTGTGCAGCGATTTTGATAGCACACGCAGTGCAAGTGTTATTTAAACATAATTTCATAGACGTTTGACGTTTAAAATAACACTTGCACTGCGTATGCTATTAAACTTCATCCCTCTTTGTTGCAGACCTTCCAAACCCGTCAATAGTGGAGCCTACTAATGAGAAAGAAGATGACAAGCCCGAAAAATCTCCTGCAATATCTTCGTCACCGCAAAACCTAGAAGCGGTAGCTGAAGTCGCTGCTACTTTAGACGAAACCTGCGAGACTGTTATAAAATCCAGCCCAAGATCGAAGCGAAAGAATTTAGAAAAACTTGAAAGCAGTGAAGCGATGGCCATCGTGCAAGGGGCTTCAAGCAGTAGCAGCAGTAGCAACTGGAGTCTTAACAAACTCTCTCCTGGTGACTTGAGGATTTTGGACGACAAGTCCCGGTCACATACCAGCTCAAGTGGTGGAAGCTCTTCAAGCCTGGAGCGACTCTCACCAGGCAGGAGGTCCAAAGAGCGCTCTCCAAAACACGGCAGCACAAGCAACTCCACGTGGAGTCTAAATCGATTGTCCCCCAACAGACCCGAAGGACGCTCCCTAGACGAAAATCTCAGCAAGAGCCACAGGAGCCCCACCAGAATACCCTACGATTCTGTTTCAATGTCAAGCACCGACTCTGAGAAATCTATCTCAAAATCAGAGAGCTTCAATAGGATACAGAACGAACCTCTTATTACGTGCAAATCAGACATGCTAGATAAAGAAGAAGATTGGATAGCTGATCAGCACGAGCGCGGTCATCATTTAACGGAATTTGCTGAGAAACTTAGCGAGAAACTGCTTCAGGAAATAGACCAATACTCCAAGCGGATTAACGAGGAAGATTTTGACTTGCCAAGTAGTAGTAGTAGCGAGAAAAGTATTTCCCTTAGACTTAAACGTGAAGAGGAAGACAGGAATACTCAAAAGATTCTTGACGAGCTCTCTGATAGCTTACAACACCTAGACGATCCGTACATTAGTAAAATAGGAACTGACATGCATGGTTTGAACAAACTGAGCGCCGAATTTCAAGAGCGGCAAAAATTCATAGCATCCTTAAACGACTCTCAAGAGACGGATATAAATAGACTATTCCCGAAATGCGGAACTAAGCTAAAAAGCAAAAAGAGGTCGAAAGACGTCGATCCTATTATAAACAAATATAGGGAACTTAAAAAGAGCATGAAAGTAACCAGCGATGAAGACATTTATCTAAATAACTGTGCCAACATCCAATATAATGTGACTAAATGTACAGAAGACAAATTACCTGATATGGACACTAAAAATCCAGACGATGATAGCGCGATTTGCTCGAGCAACGGTAATCCTGAGATCACTATCGATTCTGGAGCTTATGACACCAGCCAGTCGCTCGAAACTGGGTACTCGCTTGAGTCAGAAATAAGTGTAGACTCACTATGTACCAGTACTGATAAAAGGTCGTCACTCAAAGTGGGACAGTCGACTGACTCGAGCGATCTTGACAAGATGGAGATAAGTCCAGAGTCAATCACATCGCGATCAAGTGCTAGCACAGCGCCACTAAAGTCTGGATTTTCAATCGAGTCCAGCGACACGTATGCAGGAAGCGATTGGAGTCGACGAGATAAAACTGGAAGCACCGCTTCGCTCGGCTGCGCGAGTTTAGCTTCTTTGCCTTCATGCAGCGAGTGTTCCAAGGATAGAAAGCTGTTGGAAACGCGGTCGTCTTCAGAAGACACAGCCCCGGCGGCGTCATCGGCTAGAGCTATGCCTCACGCTCCACTCCTGCCTTCTCTGAGTGACGGCTCAGATAGCTTACCCTCGGAAGGCGGGGCGGTAACTTACCATAGATACTATCACGTTTTTAAAAGAGGCGAGCTGGATCAACTGATCGAGCAGTACGTTGAGAGTCTCCACGTCGTCTCATCCTTCTACGACCAAGCCAGTTGGTGTGTGATCGCGGAAAAAGTTCAAGTGTGGACTATTTAATTTCCCAATAACAAAACTTTAATAGTGACTAACACTATTCAAGTGACCTTAACGAACTCAAGTGAGTGTTAAACATTGACCCGGGCGTTAAACCGATTGCCAAAAGCGAAGCTTTTGTTTTTAATATACCTACTTATTCTTAGTCGCTCTATACCGGTTTACTAGTTGTTATCTATACTGTGTCTACTCGCCCAGGCTACGTCGAGTCTTAGTGTTTTAACAGACGAGCGTACCGGACCGCGAACTTGGTACGGTCCGAGGCTTGTCCGATCGAGTGGAAGGTGGTTCGCCGTACGTCCGTCAAGGACGCAGCTATGAGTGAGAAAAGCTGACCGTACCAAGATCACGGTCCGGTGCGCCCGTCTATTAGCACTATTAACGTAGGGCGTTAAGGGGAATAAAAAAGAATCCTAGTTTTTGTCAGACTTTGAAAATAGGGTCTACATTCTGAGGAAGGATTGGATTTTTTTTATTTCCTATTTAGTATTCTGCGCGAGCTCGCAACTCGCATAAAATGAAATCTAAGAGCTTTAAATAGTGAAAACAAATAAATATAATATATTATATACTTCAGTGGCTCAATAACATAAGCTACGAAAGCTTATCAACTGTAAATGAGTCCTCGGGTTTGTGACGTCGTCATAATTTATCGAAATAGTCAGTTTCTAGTCATTATTATTACGACAATAAGATTAATAGCAACGAGAAGCAGCCATCGTCGTAGTTCAGGACGTCACATACCTTTAGCTTTAGTCATGTGAATACTTCGATTTTTTGTTATAAAACTGAGCTGGCCTCTCGTAGTGGATAGGGTTGACTGTACGGGTCCACTCGTCCCGTATTGCTGATCTATATATAATTCTTATACTAAATACGGACCATTTAGTGAGGTTATAGTTTAGTCATCGTAGTGAACCCTTGCCTATTTTAATATCGACGAGAGTACAAATAAACGCGTCATACTCAGTGTACAGTTTGGGGTAATTTTTTCACCTTATTGATATAAAATGAGATGAAAAAATATACATATCTTGAACTTCAACTGTACTACATAACGTAACCTTTAATTATGTTTACAGTTTGACTGCACTTCTACATACCCATTTCTACATACTGATGACCAAATAACAACAACAACAACAGATGTTTAGATCAAAGCTAGGGGAGGGCTATGCTGGCTCTACACAGATTTTTCTCTAATAGAGTGTACCTAAAGGTGTTTGCAACCCTTGATCTAACAAAACAAATGTGGTATTTTCTATAAAAAGGGACCTTATTGTCGATGGCGCTTACGCCATTGTTAACGATGCTCCGATATAAATACAATGCCGCGCGACGCTATGCGGCGTAAGCGCCATCGACAATAAGGTCCCTTTTCATAGAAGATGTCCCAAATTGAGGTAAAAACTAATAACTGCGTGATTTTCTGGATCATTCGAGTCGGAATTATTATCTGAAGATTCTTTTTCCATCCTTCAATTCAATGTCAGTTTGTAGAAACGGGATGAATTGAGAAGAATTTAATTTTTCAGACTACGGCGGATTGGCACAAGTCCGTGGTATGACAACATCGTTATAGTCCTAAATATTTAGACTAGGTTTAGTCAAATTTTGTCGTAGCCGTTTCTAATAGAAACTATAATAATTTGCTATCAGTCAACTTGAATACGAATTTTTTTCACAAAAATACTATTGGATAAGTGAATAACGAATTTTAAAGTTAATTTTTTTATGACATACTTATTAGTTGATAATGAATAATTTTAATTAGTGTGTAAAATTTAAATGCCGCATTCTAATATAAATAGCATTCATGGTCATTCCTGTAAATGGCAACACCATAGGCAAGAAGTTGGCAACATTGGTCGCGCTATGCAATGATGGCAAGTATTTGGTATGAATGTAAATAATCGCTATAAGTATATAAATGCTATTAGAAAATAATTATCAAAAAAATCAGTGAGATTAAAATTTAATATTAGATTAGTTACGTGCTTTTTTCATGTTTTTCTAAATTAAAGAATCTCAAAATATTTTTAGAAAAGCATGGATTAAGCATACGTAGTTCTCATACTTCGTCACTAGGATTGTACGCAAGTAGTTACTACTGGAACGTAATGAATAGGTATATATAACATGCACAACCGTTGATTAAGGTTAATTTAATATATGTACATGATAAGTCTTCATTGTAAGTCAGTGCCATCGCTATAACGATTTTGACAAATACAATCAAGGACTTTAATAAATTATCAAAAAATATCGATAAGAGTGGAAAGGTTGAATGGGTCGGTAAGGACAACGTATGTTTTTATATATTTATTCATATTTAAATATTAGGGGTGTGGTATAAGCTGTATAAAAGGAGATCCTTGGCCATAAGTGTTAATTTCGGTATCAGAACACCATTTATTTAGCCTTATGGCGCCGCTTTCAGCGTTTATTCAGCTAATTTACAGCCTTAGGCGGAGCAACTTGCCCCTTTGTTGTTGCTCCAGCAAATATACAGCAATTTGTGACAGCTTGAAGAGTTCAAGACGCGAACTGATGCTGGGCAGCGCTTAATAGGCCTGCTTGTACTACTTGGGTCCCAGTCCACCGAAGTCTTTGGCGAAGCTAGGACACGAAAAATACAACATTCTTCATAATTTGCATCTTTACACGTCGACTCGACTTTACACGTCACAAATGTGACGTTTTCTACCAAAAGATACCACATTGTCGCTCGTCGATAAGGTTGATTTCTAATTGCAGCTATATATTTGCCTTACTGACAAGCCACAATAAGTACCGTTTTGGTTGAAAATGGCACAAATAGATAGGGTTTGCTAATCCGCATAATGTCAAGTAACTGCTCTTAAGGGCCGATTTAAATTTTCCAACCTATATACACATATATGTCGCGTTTTCTGTTATCTCCTAATCTTGCCATACTCTTATTTTATTGTAAATATGATCCGGATCGAAGGACCAAAATTAAATCACACGCAGGCACTTAATTGTATTTGACAATTTCATTACTACTCCACAGTATTCTCTAAATAAAACATTTCATATCGAATAATCAATTATTGTAATATTTGACAAAATTATCTTACTGTAAGTAAATAAATTTACTTTCGAATTTTAAGCCTTGGCGGCGTTAAATTTATTTATATTAATTGGAAGTTGTGAAGTTTTTAAACCATATCAATGCTTTGGTATAGAGAAATTTATAATTTTCCTATTTTTGTAATTTATATTAAGCGTAATTTAATTTTAGTGTATTAAATTGGTTTCAATACGGGTGTTACATGGAAATTGGGTCATACTCAGGTACATAATGTTATTAATGTATTATGAAAACAATGTTTATTTAAGTAATATACCTGCGATCGCAATTTATCGGCGATGAGACTGCCGATTGTGTTACCGGTTTACCGTTGCTTTAAACTGAAACAACACAAATTAAAATATTTTCATAGAAAATAATTTAATTTGTTCTTAGAGTATCGTTGCCCTAGACTAGGTTTAGAGCTGGTCAAAGACGCCTAGTCTTACTAAGATGGCATATAGTCGAGAAATTAGGACGGGTTAATGGCGTTAGCCGCGATAGCAAAAGACGCCGGTTCGAATCCGGCCACCACTGGAGGGCTTCGTCACTTTTTTCTTTAATATATGACATCTATTACCGTTTAGAGATTTCATTTCCAAAGCCAAAATATTGCTCGACGTATTTTGATCCGATTCGAGGATCCTTCATCGGAGCAACGTCATCTGCAGTAAATCTCCGACATACTGCGAGCTAGGGCTCAGCTCGCACGGTTACTTGCTGCAATATGTTGCTCTAGAACATTTCGAGCTAATATTTCGACTAAAATAACGTGTTAGAAATAATTTAACATTATAAACTGAAATAAATGTCATATACTAAGAAAAAAGTGACCAAAGCCTCCAGTGCCCCGGGCTGAAATCGAACCCGCGTCGTGTGCTATCGCATATTTTTTTACTAAAAATAATTCAATCTGTTCTAATATTTTTAATAACAATTTTACATGTTCGAGTTTCGCAGAAGATTTATTATTATTACGAGCCTATTGTGTCCCACTGCTGGGCAAAGGCCTCCCCCCTCTTCTTCCACTCCTCCCGGTTTTGAGCTACATCTGGCCAGTAGTTTAAAAAGGAGTCCAAGTTATCCCGCCATCGCCGACGAGGTCTGCCGGATCCCCGGTTTGACTCATGGAGAAGATTTATACTCGTATATATATAGGTAAATGTAACAGTGAATAAGTTCAAGCATCTGCTTAAGACTGTCTGGAATTTAGAAAGGTAGATACTAAATTCCAGACAATCTTACGGCGTAACTGGCACGTTTCACTACACAATAGTCCCCCCAGAAAAACTAAGAATATCTGTGTATGACCCACAATACAAAATTATCCATCGTGACCAAATGGAAACCCTTATAGAGAACCCCGTCATGCTCTAAAACTATGTAATGTGTTTAGTGAAAAGGGACTTAATGCAGCAGGCGACACTAAAGGTCGGTTGCACCACTGTTTGTCATCGTTAAAGAGTTCGCTAAATTTTATTGTATGGAAAGTTTCATAGTAAACCGCCGCGGCGCGCCGGGTGACGTTGATCAAGTGCGGATGGTGCAACTGGCACTAAGACAATCGATCGATCGTAGAATCAGACTAAGTTAAATCTGCATTGACGCTGACATTTCAATGACAAATCATGGAAGTAGTAGTAGTAGTAGTAAATCACTTTATTGTTCAAAAAAAAATTGAAGAAACAAACCAGAAGAAGGAAGTGTCAGCAAACGTGAAACTTCTATGAAAATATGACGTTTCTCCTCGTACTCCACGCTTATCGCGTTAAAGTTGGTGCAGTTAGCTAAGGCGGGTTCTAATAACTCTGATTCTGAGGGCCGAGAAAATCGAAAATCAAAATTTAGTTATCTGCCTCTCTATCGCTCTTGCATATTCGAGTGTTAACGAGTTTGGCCAGGCGTGGCTCACTCCGCGATTTCGTCGCGTCGCTAGAAGTACATGCGGCCCACACCAATTTTGGTGTCTAGCCATAGTAGTTGCCGCGCCCCGCTACGGAACGGACGCCAGCTCGCGCTTGCGCCACCTAGCGGTCATATCTGTCGTAATAGACGCGTTTTGTTAGAGTGAATCTTCTGTACCTAGTACTATTATTTATTCTGTTCTTTGGCAGATAACGAAAATTCTATTTTCGATGATTGAGGTAGGCCCTCTGCTGATCGAGGCTTATCATATACTTAAGGCTTAAGCGTTAAGATCCCTCTTCCTAAAAAATATACAAATAAATTAATAAAGTAGGTACTACTACTTTTCGGCTTTTTAAAACCAGTTCTTGTACATATTTATCCATTTTGTATTACTGAAAGAGTTAATGTTGGCTTAAACTGTGATATATAACTTAATAGAAGATACACAGGATCGCGTTTGTCCACAATTTCACAACTTAAACACCAAATAAAGTAAAATATGCAATATTTTCATGATTCATATTTACTACTACAATATATATTAAATTGTGAAATTGTAACATTGCTTCTTCACGGGACTGTGTGATATTAATTTATGACCGCATGATATTCCATAGGAAATTTTAATTGCTATTTTTTATAATTGGCAATGTTGAGTAAAAATAATGAATACTTACCATATACAACGCATGTTTAGATAAGAGTTTCGCATAGAATAACTTTGATGTTTGTGTTGGTCCCTTTGTTTCTTTGCACCCGAAACGTATCAAATTTAATAATAATGAACATAGTTTACTTCATATCACTGACTTGTGGTTTGTCCACGATTGTCTAAAAACTATAAATTTTAATCTACCTTTTTGTCGGACAATATATCATAAGAGGAACAGATAAAGATATACCTATGTTATTTCCCTGTCCAGCTTAGCAGAAAAAATTGTGTCCTGTAAGAAGGTAGATGTAATAACTGCTTTAGATAATTTAGAGAGAAAAAGATACGCACTATCCTCTAAAGCGCCGTCCACACTCGTGCGTGAATCGCAGCGCGAAGCCGTGAACGCGAGTGTGGAGTCGAGTTCGCAGATCTGCGAGCTCAAAATTATTTAAAATTTAGATATTTTTTCTAAGATGTTATATTTGCACAACATTGTTACTTTAAGAATATTAAGATTGGTTAGTTTCTCTATTAATCAGGCACTAAGCCTTACATTAATTGTCGAAACATGAAACATATGTGAAAAGTAAATCCTGCTTAATTTTTTCAATATGGAGTTATCGCTCAATAAAAATCCGAGCATTAGTGAGACATATAATCATCGAAAAAGCATTTTCTAAAACGCAAGGAACGTTATACTATAATATTGATTTGTACCAAAGATACATTGATTAAATATAAGATACCTATTCAAAATTTAAGATATATTCGTGCTTGTCGAAAAGCGCATTTTCTGTAGCGTAAAACAAACCTAATAATAACTATAACATAACAGATAATCGTGGCCAAACCTCAACGGTCAGACTTGTCAAGTCGAGTTTTTGCTACAACATAATGTTCGCTCCTACGAGGCAAGTTTATAACATAACACTAAAACATATAGTACTCACGGTTTTGCTTGCAGTTCTTCAAAAGCCGAAGACAGTTCACAGACAAAGAAAACCGCTTTTTTTTAGCAATAGCAGACGTTAACTTTTATTTGTGTATGGTGGTCAAAAATCGGGGCTTGAAACCCCGATTGTGCCCTGTAGAAAATAAAATAAAATAGAACAGGAAATCGCTCTCGAAAAAATGCAAAAAATTGATTAAAAATTCGCTCAGGTTCGTTATCATACACAAACAAGGGACATAATTATGGGCAACCGGATCCCTAAAGTTTTGTCCCTTTACTTGACTTATATTGACCGGGATATAGACCGTGATTACCTTTTGTATTATTTGTGAGCTCCCGATATTTCGACGCAGTTACATGCATCATGTTCACGGATGACTGAAGATAGCGGGTGGGTGTCAAAGTTGTGTAGACAGCGCTCTGTCTACCCTCATTCTTGCGCGTCGGCTGCGTTCACTTTCAACGTTACTAACGGTCGCATTCACACTTGTTGGTCCGGTCACGTTCACACTCGTTGGTCTGTCCAAACACACTACACTCACGGTGTCGTTACGTGAACATGATGCATGTAACTGCGTCGAAATATCGGGAGCTCACAAATAATACAAAAGGTAATCACGGTCTATATCCCGGTCAATATAAGTCTAGTGAAACTAACCGTGAATCATTCAAAACTCTTTTTGTCCCTTTAGTTGGGTACACATTAACTTTGACCGTCACTTTGCATTTTTTCCGGAAACAGAATCATTTGCACTATTGAGTTTTGAGGAGACTTGAGCTTACGACCTTCCACGTGTTTTGCCAATTTACCCTTTCTTCTGTATTTGATCAGGATCCTAAACAAGATTATAACATTAAATTGAAATAAATTGTATTTCTGTTTGTTTAGGTTGATGGTAATTTTAAGTTGTTTTATAGATACGTTATAGTTTAGTTCTCAACTAGTTATCTTTTACAGTTCGATTCGAGAAACCAATTGTCATTTCACGCTACAATTATTGTGACGTTTTGAGATACCTACATATTACAATAAATAATATTGAAATAGACGTCATATATTAATATTTAAGAAAAAGTGACGAAGCCCTCCAGTCTGGTGAAAAATATTTAATAAAATAATTTGATTTGTTCTCAAAGTTGTGTAAAGATTATAACATCTGAACAAGATATACAGTTATCATTTTTCTGCTCTATCCGATACTACCGAAATTTTAACCCATAATTTTAGACCAACACACACATATGAAGTAGTTAAGGATGAAACTCGTTCTTCGAGCAAGATTGGCTATGGTTTACTCTCTAACTCTAACAGATAGCTGCCTGCTCTTATAGAACTGCAAACAGAAAAGTGAGTAAGGTTTATCATAACACTAATGTAACGAGAAATACAGTAATAAAATGTAAGCTTATGTCGTACTGTATACATAATACTAGGTGAGAACCTTCACAATAAAATGAAGACTTCAATACAACTTTGTTTTATTTATATCTGAAGCCATTAACACATTCACTGCCAACGTCTTCGTAGCGCTACGCTCGTAGCCGATCCCAGCGTTTTCACGCTTTGTAGAGGAAAGCGACTACGAACCGAGAACCCGCCCAGTTTTAACAATTTGTTATGGGTTTGAAATGGTTTTGATACCTTGAAGATCGCACACGTTCATTAGTGCATGAGAATAGAAGTGAAAGTCGTGCGTGAGATGCGCGCCAATCGCCAAGACGAGGTCGTATCAAAACCAGTTCAAAAGTTTAACAAATTATGAATAGCACAATCGGATTAGGACTAACCTCGAAATCTCTAGAACAGTCCTAAAATTTGGTATGTATGTTAATTAAAGGTCACTTTATCATGACCACACTATTTGAGTTTTGAGGACCTCGAGGAATCGCAGCCATCTTGGAAAATGTGTACCATCCTGGAGAAATTTGCGTTTTACTCTAAATCTACGTTCTCTATATGAAAATATGATGTAAGGCAACATTAAAGCTTATTAAATTCGAATCATCCTCCCAGTTGCACCAACCACAATGACGGACGGACGGACGGATTGATTAAATTCGCATTCAAGAAGCTTTAAGCCCCATTTAGACTGTTCGCTTTTCATTTATAAACAAAATTTATACAGTCTGACGTTATAAATCACTCACAATTTAGTCAACTTAGCTAAGGTACACAACTTTACCAAAACAGTTTCATAAAATACGACTAGAGTCAAACCAAGAAAAGTCTGCAGAGATTTTAAAAGCACACGCAGTGCAGGTGTTATTTTAAACGTCAAACTCATATGAAATTATGACGTATTAATAACACTGGCACTGCGTGTGCTGTCAGAATCTGCAGACTTTCCTTGCATGGTCTAACTACCAGCCGTCGTCTCGCAATACTTCCACTTGCCCATCGACTCGCACATAATGCAGCAGCAAAGCAGCAAAGCAAAGCAAAGCGTTAATGTAAATTTAGCGTTGACATTTAATAGTACATTACTACAGAGGCCGGGAAGTAAGGGGTTGCCGGCCGAATGCATATATACGGCCGAACGTAGTGAGGCCGGATAGTTATGAGGCCGACAACCCCTTTTCACGCCGATGTATGTATAGTGCTTTTCTCAAACATGCAATGAAATAAATAAAGAAATCTCCACGAAATCAAAGTTTTAATTCTAAAGAAACTAAAAGTAAACTAGGCACAAAATATAACTACCACCTGTACCTATCTTTATCACACGTGTCGTATATTTTACACATGTAGTTAATCAATTTATTACACAAATGTTCAAAGGTATATTTATGTATCTTTGATTTTGCGCCTTGCATCCTTCTGACTGTAGTGTTAGTAGCCACATAACTAAGATTACATCGTTTTTTATGTTGATATTATGCTTCACATACATCGTTGCCTTAAACATGGAGTATAATTAACAGGTATTCATTTAATATTTTCGTCGGAACTCATATTATACAATAAACAACGCACAATAAATCCAAAAAAATAGAATTACAGATACACAATGAAAAATGTTCAACTTTACCTCCAAAACGATTAAAAAAACACCAACGCGTGTTTGAGTAGACATTTTTACCGCTAATATTTAAATGAAATATAGTTTATCAAAGGACTGTCTCATTTCAAACATAGACAGAGATAATCATACTATCTTTGTCTTACACTGGTACTAGCACCCAAAAGAAAAGGATGAGTATAGTTTTTTTGTTCTTTTTTACTGACAAACTGGTTTGACCAACTATATTTTAAATCTGTATTTGTAGGTAAATTTGCAATTCAATATTATTGGAATTTGTTAATAATGTTTTATTTATATATTTTTGTAAATTCGATACAAATAAAACTGCAAAATATATTAATTATCGTTTATTGTTTTTTTTTAAATGGTATTGGCAGAATGTCATTCCGAACCATAAGCAAATATTGGTTATAGTTTTTTTTTTGGCTGAATGCCATGATGCTGTGTCACAAATATATGTGAAATGGAAATTAAAAAAGAGCCACTTCCCGGCCTAGGCCTGCAACTTTGTATGAAATTTCATTACAGGCCCCTCGTCTAGGCGCGCCGGAGTCGTGATACTTCCCAGCCTAATATAAAGAACGTAATATCAATATTACATTGCATGTTTGAGAAAATTTATTTACAGTACATATGGTGCTACTTTTTCGCACTAGTGCGGGAATGAGCACTTTTCGTGCATATGTCGAAAGTTTAAAGGGCCATATGTACTGTAAAACGTACGATACACGTGCGAAAAGGTCGTGTTTTAATTTATCGCCACTCGTTTCTAATTTCCTCTTTTCCGCACTTGTATCGTAAATAACTATTTTGACTGCGCATAATGAATTACTATTAATTTTTAATCTTAATTTTAGTATTATTTTTAATCAGAATTTAATCAATCTATTATTATTAGTACCAGTATCCATTATTATGATCAATCAATTAAATTTTAATGTCAAGATTTATTTATTATTAATTTTAACATAATTTTATTTTAATTCTTATTATAATTGTAACTGTTGTCTTATTGTGTTATGCTTATTATGTATATGGACCAATGTTGTCTGCAATAAATAAATAAATGAAAGCAGGTTGTCTGCCTTGCTTGCCACTGGCAGATATGGTTTTTCCTATATCGTGTAGGTAATATACATTTTTATTTTATTTTATTAATGCACATAAATCACATGAACTGAACTGAAGCGAGTTCAGAAATTTTATACCTCCTTTCCTCCTTTCCGTTCCTCCTTTCCGTTCCTCCTTTTTTGAATACCTCGAATGAGAGGAGTTTTGGCGTGCTACAGTATGCGTTGCCGGAACTGCGAGAAGTTTATGGTTTCTAGGCCTAAGTTCCTGCTTAAAAGGTCGATAATGCTTTTCTCCATACCGATTCTGACACAATCAAACTTCGGTTCTAAAGAGTAAAGACATAGGGCCGGTTGCACCAAACCGTCTGTCACCATTTTACCGTTCGCTAAATTTTATTGTATGGAAAGTTTCATAGTTCTCTGTTGCTTGACGTTAATCAGGGGCCCTATTCGAGATGCACAACTGTCAGTTTCGGCTTCAACATCAGTTCAACAGTGGAATGAATCATTTGTTCATCAACTGTGGAAAGTATCATTTGGTACAACCAAAACTCATTCATTGAAAAAATTATGCAACAAAAATCAACTTTGTTTTCTTACTACTATACGGTTTAAAATGGCTCTGAACTCGGCGTGGTTCGGTTTGGTTTCGTTGTCACCTAACTGTGTATTGCTAATGTCAAATTTACCTATTCGACAACACACGATTTCTTCCATTCAACTGAAGTTCAACACGAAACGTCACTTAACGCATGTCAAATACCGCTCCAGTATGTTAATGTAAATTGGTGCAACTGGCCCTAAAGGGTTTCAATAAAACAAGAAGAAATATATAATTTATATTACTATACCTAATGAGTTACAATACAATGCTACAAAACAAACAGTTATAAAAATATTTCAACGTCATTACGCGATTATCACACTGAACCATATACTCACGACGCTCCAGTGTAAGTGCGAGACAACGCTATAGGTATGCTCGTATTCACCGTGGCTAAAAATAAGTACATTCCCATTGCCAGGGAGGTTTTGGGATTATACTGAGCAACTTTTACTATGGGACCAACCACGGAAACGCGAAAAATAATTTGGCTCATTGTTATTCACAACGACGGGACTTAATCGCGTAAACTAAGTTTTAAATTCACCTCCGACGTTTTGAGGACGGCGTTGTCCCCGTGGTCTCGAAGAAGAATGGCTAAAGTTGACATCAACATCTTCTAGGCGCGCGAGTTTACAATAATTTGGCTGTTTCATACATTTTGGCTGGTCCATTTTCTATGGGAGGGTAATTTTTTTTTGCGATTTCGTGGTTGGTCCCATAGTAAAAGTTGCTCAGTATAATCCCAAACCTCCCTGGCAACGGGAATGCACCTATTTTTAGCCAGCCTGTATACAGTATGAAATTTTAACCACACCGTTCATACTCTACGTAGTGATTTTATAGGTTCATACTGAACAACTTTTATTATGGGACCAATGCCGAAATCGCGGAAAAATTTTTGGCTGTTTCATACATTCCGGCTGATGATCACATCAGCCGCTGATTTCTATGGGACAGCCAAAATTTTATTCGCGATGTCGGCATTGGTCCTATAATAAAAGTTGCTCGGTATGACCTATAAAGTCACTACGCAGAGTATGAACGGTAGTTAAAATTTCACCCTGTATAGCGAATGTCCCGCTCGCACACCGGAGTGGAGTGCGGATAAGCAATTAAGCATCCAATGTGATAAGATTTGACCACCTTACTTGATACTTGAGCACGACGTGTCACACGGAGCTATGTTATAAAACTATCAAGTTTGTTCTTGTCAAACACACCTACAGCTATGAAAATGCATACAATTATTTATGAAAACATTTTTCATGATTTTACACAATTCGAAGAATATGGATATAGTTCTATGTCATATTAAATTAACCGCCTTAGAGCTCAGCGATTTTTGTTTAGAAAGGAAATGAAAAAGAACATATTATTTCATAAAATTTTAAATCCTATACAATTTGTGTTCATTGCTCACTCCGAACATTAGTTTCCTTACTTAATAAATAATATATAATTTGGTTTGACCAATTATATTTAATTTTGTAAACAGAGCTACGTAATATATAATTTTTGACAGTGACAAACTTTTAGAAAAAAGCAATAATTTTCGATTTTCGTTATTACATACTTAAGCGCAAAAAAGTGTCTAAGTATTAATAAGTAGGGTGACTGTTATAATTCTTGGCCCCTCCATAGTAATTGACCACTCTTAACAATAAGACTTTTGCCTTGTTTCTTTATTTCTATTTGGCTTGTTAAGAGTTGCCAATAACTATGGAGGGGGCAATAACTATAGCAGTCACCCAGGGAGTTCACCTTAGGGAGAGATTCGCCATTTTCGTTAATTGTCAGTTTCACTAATTTGTCAATGCCATCAAAATCTTTGATTCGTCAATTTCCATCGCCATTTTCGTTAAAATGGCGAATCAGGGAAAATGACCAGTAGTGCCCTAATTCACCCTAGGTTGTAATCAGAAATGAAACGTCTCCCTTTCTGACTTAAACAACTAAAAACAAGTACGACTGAGTTAAAAAATATATCAGAATATTTACAAACTATATAACACTTATGTACAGTCAATCGCAAACAGTTGATGAGTTGACACTCAAAATTGGTTCAAGATGGGTGCCGTGAAAAGGTGGCATACCGGCATTATTACATTATAAATAATTTTCACAATGATGATATAATTTATATGTAAGTAACATTTCAAAAACACATTATTCTTAAGCACAAACACTGTAGGTACCATAATTAAAGGCATTCAGGGGCATTTCACAAAATGGTCTATTCTGTAGGAGACGTGACGCATATTATGGCAGCTACCAACCTGCAGAAATCTGTATTATATACCGTTGAATTTAACCCTTAAATGCATAATGATGTATATATGCATCGTAAAAAATATATGTTTTTTTAAATACTATGATTTTTTTCTTTATTTTTCCCTCAATCTATACAACATGACACATCTATTTCAATTTATTAAAAAGTTATACAAAAAATCATGCATTTAAGGGTTAAGCTAGGTTATCAAACGTTATCATGTCAAATATCGGCTTCTTAACTTTATCAGAAGTGTTAAAAAAATTGCGCCACGTACTCTCCACACTTCTCTGGAACGCCCCTTCTCATATTTTATCCAAAAACACAGGTAAGGCAAAGGCAAAAACACGATTGTTCTGAAAAGATGTACATGTCAGCTGCAGAGATCTGACCCCCCTGCATAGAAATTTGTTTGAAGGGGAAGTCAAATAAGTATGCAGCGTAGGTACGTATCATACGTATTTTTAAGGGAATGAATATAGGGAGTGTGGGATTAGAACATGACACTACGTAGGTAGGTACCTACTTATGTACCTACAAAACATTACTCGGATATATGATTTTAAGAAATAAAGCAATACCATTTTATCCAATTCGTGAAAGTCACGGTTTTTATCATAGTATAAGTC
Source organism: Cydia strobilella (assembly GCF_947568885.1). Classification (NCBI taxonomy): domain Eukaryota; kingdom Metazoa; phylum Arthropoda; class Insecta; order Lepidoptera; family Tortricidae; genus Cydia; species Cydia strobilella. The sequence goes on from NC_086054.1 coordinate 15,781,095, forward strand.
GGATCCCTTTGTTTGACATAATTATTGAAAGTCATAATGTAATGATGGTCAGATTATCATTAGTCATAATTCTGAAACCGTTAACTTTTCAGTTTTTTCGTAAAGTTATCTTATAGATAGGTTAGGCTAGGTTTGTTTTATGGCAATCCTGAAAAGTTACGAGTTTCTGAGAAACCAAATTATGACTAACGAAAATGCGGACAAACAATACATTACGACAAAACTTTATGGGAAACAAAAGACTCTAGTATAAGTACAATCATTTGCTTTACCAGCTAATAAAGACATAGGGTAAATAATTATTATACCGCCAAAATGTTTAGGGAATGACTATAGGAATGTAGGATAGGTAGGAACTTTATAAATAATAGGTACCCTAGGTCCACCCAGCCGCAATATTTCATGGCCACTTTAAAAATGAATACGAACTATTATAGGGATATAATATAACATACAATACAAATATCCACAAATAACGTTTTTTGAAAGAACTTACTATTTTGATCTTACAATAGGTAAAAAAGTACAATTACTTTATTTAGTGAGACAAAATCAGTTATCCCAGGCTTTTTCAATAGAACACAAAAGTAGACTGAACAATTAAGTAGTAAGCTGCCTCGTGGTAGGCTGTATTCATCACCATTAGTGTAAGGCTCAGGCCTCGAAGCGGAGCGTTCAGCGGGGCGTGCAGCGTGGCGTCGGGCTCACAAGTGATGTGAGCAGCGTGCACTAAGGCCGCTCCTCTACGTTTGCACTTGTTTAATATGCACGCCGCACGCCCCGCCCCGCTGCACGCCCAACTCGAGCGTCCATTCAGACCTTGCACTTAGTATCAGGGGGTTTTGAGAAAAAATTGTACCAAAAACGATCAACTTTTGGGATATTTAGACACAGAATCACGAGTACTATTGAAAGACCAAGAAAAAAAGTGTACCCAGTTTTTTATAAAAATGTTGGGTGTCAGTTTTGTAACGGTACATACAAAATGAATGTATGCGTTACAAAACTGACATTTTCTTGGGGACTTTTTTTCCTCGTGATTCTGAGTAAAAATAACCCAAAAGTTGATGGATTTCCGAATAAAAGTAAATGGTACACTTTTAAGTGAAAATGCCCAGCATTTTATGCAGTTTCACCAGCTAAATTCTCCTCGCTCTCCTCAACGATGCCGACCTGCAGCTCATAAAGCCGCGCGTAGATCCCCTTGAGCGCGATCAGCTCCTTATGCGTGCCCTTTTCCGCGACCACGCCCTGGTCGACCACCACGATCATGTCCGCGTTCTGGATGGTTGCGAGGCGATGAGCGATGATGAGGCAGGTGCGACCTTCGCTCGCTTTGTCAAGGGCTTCTTGGACAATCTGCAGAAATTCATTATTGAAAGTACATTTGAGGTGTAGGAAATTTAATACAGATTATTTACGTAAAAGACTATTTTTTGGTATGGGCTACCGTTTACGAGTTATTTATAGGAAACACTTTAAAAAGGGACCTTTAACCTGTTTCGTAGGTTTTGAACTAGCTGTTTCGTAGTGAACGTTCGCGAGCACTCATTTCTAGGTTCGAAATGAGTGCGCGTGCAAATGAGTGTAATGTTGACATTGTTTTGAAATAATAAACGAGTACGATTATGACCGTGACTGTTTGTTTCCTGCGAAACCAAGCAGTTACTATCCGGTACCCAGCCGGATAGAGGGTCACTATCCGGTATGCGGCCGGATATTATAATAAGGGCCGGATAGGCCGAATACTCTAGTAACCGAATATCCGTATAGTATTCGAGTATTGAATATATTATGTAAATCCAATTATGACGTGTAATATGAAATATTACTACCCAGGTAGCAAAATGACGTCATTTGACGTCATTTTGCTACCTGGGTATAAATAAATGAGTATGAGTATCCGGTGCATCTCTACATATAATGTGACATGTCAATATTGTGACGCATGGCTGGTACCTTTTCGCTATGCGTATCAAGCGCTGACGTTGCCTCGTCCAGTAATAAGACCCGTGGGTTGCGAACCAGTGCCCGGGCAATGGCTATTCTCTGCTTCTGACCGCCGGAGAGGTGTGAAGCCCGGGCGCCAATACGGGTTTCGTAGCCCTGCAATTACATCAAATTAATGTAAAATAGTTATTTACGATACAAGTGCGGAAAAGAGGAAATTCGAAACGAGTGGCGATAAATTTAAAACACGACCGCAGGGAGTGTTTTAAATCGACACGAGTTGCGAATTATCAGCGACCTTTTGACCACGTGGCATCTCGGTACATACCTTAGGTAAAGCAGCAATAAATGAATGTACATTAGCTTCCTTAGCTGCCTGCACTATCTGTTCTATCGGAACTGTCCTCGTATTATCTCCATATGCAATGTTTTCCGCTATAGTGCGGTCGAAGAGGACTGGCTCCTGCGAGACGATGCCGAGGTTGCGGCGGAGAGTAGACAAGCGCATATCTGCGGTGACGCTGTAGTCGTCCAAATACTAGAAGAAAATGAGTGGAAACTGGTATAAAACAATCTTGTTGAGAGTTGAGATTTAATCATCTGGGCTCTTAATACTTTAAAGGCTGGCGTCCACTAGACTCGCCGAGGCGAATCGAATCGCAATAGTTCGCCTTATATACATTTACTATGAACGGTAAATTCGATTCGACGCGCCGCGGCTCTTCGTCAATAGACGCAGTTTCATAGTAAATGTATAGAAGGCGAATTATTGCGATCCGCCTCGGCGAGCCTAGTGGACGCCAGCCTTAAATATTAATAGGGTGCGTTGGGGTAAAATTGAACGGGATTTTCATGCGGGGTAAGATGAAATGTCGCCTGTAATGTTTCGGCATACGGACGATTTTTTGTCTTACCCCTGATGAAAAACCCGTGGAAAACTTCTGATACCCTGGATCATGACGACAGTAGTACTTTGACCCGAAAGATAAATACCTACACTGGCAAAAATGTTACTAAAGATTTGTAACGAAGGATCGTAATATATATATTACCCCAACGCACCATACAGCGACACCTATTACAGGGGTTGAGATACTGATACTGAGGCTGGCAGTATAGTCTCTTTCTCGGTACGCCTCAGTGGGAAAAGTACAGTAAAAATAGTGACTTTTTTGATTGCGCGGAAATTATGCTGGGTCGGCTATACGTCACTAAAGCGCTCACATCAGGATGTTTCGCAGTCTCCCCAGACCCAGAATCATTTGTTTTATTTTAGAATATGAAACCCTTAGGCACTCAATTATAGTTCAAATTAGAGTATGGAATATGTACAAAAACCGGCCAAGCGCGAGTCGGACTCGCGCACGAAGGGTTCCGTACCATTACGCAAAAAAACGGCAAAAAAATCACGCATGTTGTATGGGAGCCCCACTTAAATATTTATTTTATTCTGTTTAGTATTTGTAATTGTAATAGCGGCAACAGAAATACATCATCTGTGAAATATTCAACTGTCTAGCTATCACGGTTGATGAGATACAGCCTGGTGACAGACGGACAGACAGACAGAGCGGAGTCTTAGTAATAGAGTCCCGTTTTTACCCTTTGGGTACGGAACCCTAAAAATGTGTACAAAACGCAGGGTCTCAGAGTCTCAGGAGGCTACAAACATAATTAGCAGTTCGATCATTTTCCCCACCCCTCATGTTAGATACTATATTAATGGTATAGGTAAGTTAAGAGGTTTTTTAAATGTCTGAATGTCATTTAAAATTCTTCATAGCATTGGGACGTTATAAAAAAATCTGAACTATATTAACGTACCACCATCCCGTCCTCCGGATCGTATAATCTCTGCAGCAGTTGCATCAACGTAGACTTTCCACAGCCACTCGGGCCCACCAGCGCTATCCTTTTGCCACTAGGGATCTAGAAAAATATTGTGATACATAGTGTCAAAAAGTTGCCAATGGGGTAGATGACAAGTTCTTTATGGTATCAGTCTAGGAGGATATAACCAAACGGAGCAGCCACGTCTGTAATTTGCTGTACAAAATTAAGTAATTCATTAAATTAAATTGCGAAAGATACCTCCAGTGAAAGTCCACGCAACACTTCCACCTCCATGCGGGTCGGGTAGCGGAATCTTATGTTCTTGTACTGAATCTTTCCTTTGGCGACCTGCAAATAATAATTATATTCATTGTTAGACGATCGCTATTGTTAAACCCTTGAATATTTAAGAACAGTTCAATGGCTCAGATTGAAGTAAAGTACTGATTTGGGCAGGATGATGTATTGAGACAAACACAGGTTTCACTGGTCGTGGTCGCGGCTAACTGACGTCCCAGCAAAATGTCAAAACAGAGATTTGTGTAACTAACCGACGAAAAGTGTATTTAAAGTTTGGGGTAGACATCACATTTTCAAACCACCCCACTACAGATAAATGTTAATTATTCTCAATAGTCCGACACGCAACACTCACAACATCCGCGCACACGTCCGAAGATCGGTAAACAAATAGATTCGCGATAGACCCGATTGTAAATGTGATTTAATATGTATTGAAAACGCGAAAGTTTTAAATAATGGACTTGTTTCAACTTACCTTTATTTCAACCTGCCTTGGCCTCAACTAATAATGATGGCTACTCACATAGTCTTCGGGCACGGACGGAGCGTGTGTGCTGTCGATGAGCGGCTTGCGCTCCAGCAGTTGGAAGACCCGACCGGCCGCCAACACTGCCGCCCCGAAGTTGGGCGCGAACGCCAGCGCCTGCCCCATCATCCAGGAGCCGAACACGAGGGCTTCTGATACCCTGGAACATGGAACATAAAACATTTAAAACTTTCGCGTTTTGAACACATATTAAATCACATTTACAATCGGGTCTATCGCGATTCTATTTATTTACCGATCTTCGGACGTGTGCGCATCAGTGAAACCTGTGTCGAAACGTCGGTAAATAAAGGTAACAAAATAAATTCGCGATAGACCCGATTGTAAAAGTGATTTAATACATGGAACATACTCTGAAGATTTGCAACGAAGGATCGTAATATATGTGCCATCTTCAACCAAAAGGGGACTTATTGTCGCTTGTCAGTAAGGCGTTATTATTTATTTATTATTTATTTATTGGAAACAATGTAAGTTTACAGTTTAAAACCAATTCACTTACATGCTAGGAGTACAGATATGAGTAGGAACATGGAAACTAATTAAAACTAACCTCAACATAAATACTTATAAAAACATGCGCATAAAAATGTCAAAACAAATTCTAATTTCAAATTTACTACTTACACGCTAGGAAACAAAAAAAAACGGGTATAATATTAAACAATGTCAATAAAATATACAACATATAAAATAAAATGTCATGACAGTCAATTAAAATTATAAAAATTCAAAAATTGCCTAGCAGTTCTGCACAAATGTGCTAAACGATCGGCGAACATGTCAGCGTCTACATACTGAGTGAGCATTAAATGGAGCAATGATAAAGCACGCGTGGTAGGTGCGTGCCTCGCGTAACACGTGCGAGCGGCCGGCCGCAGCAACAGCTGCATATAGCTTGAATTAAAAATCAACCTTATCAACAACCGACACTGTGGTACCTTTTGGTTGAAAACGTCACATATTATACAGTGTGGAAAGAATGAATGGGCCCTGGAGGGAAAGTGCCTTAAAACCTTAAGTTAGCTTATTTTGCTTAAAGGAAACATTCTTTTATTTTTGAAAATAAACAAAACTGCAAAACCGCAACATGGACACCGCCGTACCACCGTACCACATATAGCGATAGAGCGTAGCCAGCGACGGGAGCGGTCTGCCCAAAGGCGAACTTACTTGACTTGATGATGACCTTGCAATTGGTAATTTACCATCCAGCCCTACACTTTATAGGTAGATAGCATATCCTTCACGTGTCTGCCGGTAGGACTTACTTGATGACATCCTTGTACGGCACCTCTCGGTTGGCAACGAGTACGCCGCCGTACCACAGCGATAGAGCGTAGCCGGCGACGGGAGCGGTCTGCCCGAAGGCGAACTTACTTGACTTGATGATGACCTTGCAATTGGTAATTTAACATCCAGCCCTACACTACATAGGTAGATAGCATATCCTTCACGTGTCTGCCGATAGGACTTACTTGATGACATCCTTGTACGGCACCTCTCGGTTGGCAACGAGTACGCCGCCGTACCACAGCGAGAGAGCGTAGCCGGCGACGGGAGCGGTCTGCCCGAAGGCGAACTTACTTGACTTGATGATAATGACCTTGTGATTGGTAATTTAACATCCAGCCCTACACTACAACTAGATATCATATACTTCACGTGTGTGCCGGTTTTTTTTTCTGTTATTAGAACTTACTTGATGACATCCTTGTACGGCACCTCTCGGTTGGCAACGAGTACGCCGCCGTACCACAGCGAGAGAGCGTAGCCGGCGACGGGCGCGGTCTGCCCGAGGGCAAACTTACTTGACTTGATGATGACCTTGCAATTGGTAATTTAACATCCAGCCCTACACTACAACTAGATATCATATACTTCACGTGTGTGCCGGTTTTTTTTTCTATTATTAGAACTTACTTGATGACATCCTTGTACGGCACCTCTCGGTTGGCAACGAGTACGCCGCCGTACCACAGCGATAGAGCGTAGCCGGCGACGGGCGCGGTCTGCCCGAGGGCAAACTTACTTGACTTGATGATGACCTTGCAATTGGTAATTTAACATCCAGCCCTACACTACAACTAGATATCATATACTTCACGTGTGTGCCGGTTTTTTTTTCTATTATTAGAACTTACTTGATGACATCCTTGTACGGCACCTCTCGGTTGGCAACGAGTACGCCGCCGTACCACAGCGATAGAGCGTAGCCGGTGACGGGCGCGGTCTGCCCGAGGGCAAACTTACTTGACTTGATGATGACCTTGCAATTGGTAATTTAACATCCAGCCCTACACTACAACTAGATATCATATACTTCACGTGTGTGCCGGTTTTTTTTCTATTATTAGAACTTACTTGATGACATCCTTGTACGGCACCTCTCGGTTGGCAACGAGTACGCCGCCGTACCACAGCGATAGAGCGTAGCCAGCGACGGGAGCGGTCTGCCCGAAGGCGAACACGCAGCCGCGCCAGCGAACGCTTTTAATAGCGGTCTTCGCGGCCGCCCGACCCGCCTCCACGTAGCGTTGGATCACGCCTTCCTCGCCACCTGCAGACCAGATTTCTTTAGAGCAGGGGCCCGTTTATCAAAATCTTGTAGCTTGTAATACAAGTGGAAGTCCCTTTTTGACAGCTTTTGTTAGAAAGGAACTTCCACTTGTATTACAAGCTACAAGCTTTTGATAAACGGGCCCCAGGGCGTATTCCGGAAACCTGGGGGCCTAGCCAATAATGACAATCGTATACCTATCGACTCGACTAACTGTAACGGTTGACCGGCGACGCTGGTCTGGAAATATATAAATTTTCCAGCTGTACTCTATTAAGAGGTACAGCGAGCTGCAACCTTTGCATGCACTTTTGCAGGTGTACATGGTGGTGAGTCCCTTACAAACCCTTATATTATACTTAGTCTATTAGCGCCATCTACCGAGAACTAGTTTCCATGTACGGGACAAACAGTGGACAATTCAAAACGTTCACTTACAGAACGCCGACACGGTTCTAATATTAGAGATGGCCTCCGTCGCTATAATAGTCGCTTTGTGCGATGCCTTCAGCGTGATGCCTATGCCCTCACTACGAAATAGTCTCCAAGCTTCCCAACATTCACTTACAAATCGCCGACATGGTGCTAAAAGATTCACTTACAGAACGCCGACACGGTTCTAAAATTAGAGATGGCCTCCGTCGCTATAATAGTCGCTTTGTGCGACGCCTTCAGCGTGATGCCTATGCCCTCACTACGAAATAGACTCCAAGCATCCCTAACATTCACTTATAAAACGCCGACATGGTGCTAAAAGATTCACTTACAGAACGCCGACACCGTTCTAATGTTAGAGATGGCCTCCGTCGCTATAGTAGTCGCTTTTTGCGAGGCCTTCAGCATGATGCTTATGCCCTCGGCCAGCACGCGGCCCTCCAGCACCACGGCGCCGATGACCATGGGCACGGACACCAGCGAGACCAGGGTCATCTTCCACGTGAAGTACATGGAGAGCGCGATGCCGATGATTATTGTTGCACCGGCTTGCATTAGAGCGCCGATTCGGGTGCCGGTCGCCTGGCGAAATAAATTAAGGGAAATTAGTAAAACCACATTAGGTATCTTAAAATTGTTATTAGCAGATATTAAACTTTATTATTGGTATTGTAAAGGGTATCTGCACCCTGGAATACTCTGATGGTTACAGGTCACTGAACAACCATAATCATAATCATAATATTTATTAATAATATAAATTACATGTCACATTTTATACAGTGTATAAAGATTATATTTAAGTATGAATTTTCGCTACATAATGTAGGTTGTATTTAATATCAACGATGCGCGAATAAAAAAATAAAGAAAGTAATATACCCCTTGCACGGCGGCGGCGTCGCCGGCGAGTCGACCACACAGAGCGCCCACGCCGTTCGCCGAGTCGTCGAACCATCCAATCTCCTGCTTTAACATAGCGGCAAATGCTGCAACCCTGAAATAAAAATATTGGTCTTGAACTTATGTACGTAATATCATTTGATATTTACCCTAGTGGTTTCGGGTTTCGATGAAGAAAAACATAGTGAGGAAATCTGCATACATCCTCAAAGAAATTAAAGGTGTATGTGAACTCCCCAACACGCATTGTGCCAGCGTGGGGATTATAGCGCAAGCCCTCTCGCGCATGAGAGGAGGCCTGTGCCCAGGAGTGGGACGTATATGTGGTATTTACTATAAAAAGGGACCTTATTGTCGATGGCGCTGACGCCATTATAAACGTTGAGATATAAATACAATGCCGCGCGACGCTGTGCGACGTAAGCGCCATCGACAATAAGGTCCCTTTTCATAGAAAATGTCCCAATATAGGCTGACTTATTTGTTTACTACGCTACTATTCTGTTGTATAAAATACCTTAGCCGCGCAGTGAGCCGCACGCCCGTTACGTTGAAGATGTAGATCTGCAGGAATATGCCGACGCCCGTGAGGATTCCCACGCCAATGAACATTAACGCTATCTTGTTGGTTTCACTCATTACGTAGCGCTCGTTGGTGCTTTCTAACAACTACAACAACACGTTTTTATTAAAGACTTAAAGCACTTTGTCCTAATAAATAACAATAGCCTTAACCTTAGAGCGTTTTCACATTGTCCGATATCGGATGTCCAAAGAAAGTAAAATGTAAGATATATGTGTTTCTCTACATTTATTTATGCTTTTAATAAATCATTATTACTAAAAAACTGGCCAAGTGCGAGTCGGACTCGCGCACCGAGGGTTCTGTACTTTTTAGTATTTGTTGTTATAGCGGCAACAGAAATACATCATCTGTGAAAATTTCAATTGTCTAGCTATCACGGTTCATGAGATAGAGCCTGGTGACAGACAGACAGACGGACAGTGGACTCATTAATAATAGGGTCCCGTTTTTACCCTTTGGGTACGGAACCCTGAAAAACGATAAATAACGCGAAAAAGGCGGACTTAATGCCAATGGCACTCTCCTGCAGCTGTTTTTGTCATAGGCGCCTTCCGACATCCGATATCGGAAAGGCGCTTCCGATAAATTCAGCCATGTCGGAGCACTCCAATCAGCTGTCGGATAGATAATATTTGTTTGTGTGCATATGTGTAGGCATAATGCTTGTTGTAGTGTGCTTGACCGCTGAAGATGGCGCGTCCGCGGTCACTATGCGTATGAGGATCCTACATCCGATATCGGATCGGACAATGTAAAAACGCTCTTATCGTTATCGCATACATATATCAAATTTCACAATGGTCCTGAGCTTTATCTTAATAACGTTGCTGTTCGTACTAACACTAACAGAAATCGGTGGAACGTATCGCCGCTATACTTACTCAACCTCGTATCTGAAACACTCATTTGATGACAAAAACACCCGTATTCCGAATGAAAGAAAAGCGACATTTCCATCAAATGATTGTTGCAGATATGAGGTTGAGTATAGCGACGGTATGTCTTCCCCGTGTGGACGATTTTCAATTAGCCAAAATGTGATCGAAAAAACACAATTAATATAGAATATAATGCCTTAAGTTAATTCACAAGTCTTCAGAAGTTCAATCAGCAAAATAGACCCTCACAAGTTTGATCATTACAAAAGACACAAGTTAGGTTGCGAAGAATTAAGAAGATTCCTGCATCTCTATTGCTGGTGCATTGCAGCTCAGTGGCGTAACTAGGGGGGGCAGAGGGGGCAAGTGCCCCGGGCGCCATCCAAGGGGGGCGCCAAAATGGGCAAAAGGTAGCAGCAGAGAAACTTTTGTCAGTCGTCAGGGAGCGCAAATTTGGCAACTGCCCCGGGCGCCATAATCCTCTAGCTACGCCCCTGTTGCAGCTGCACCTCTATTACGCTTATCTCTAAGTGCTTGCCCTAAAATCCCAGCTGAATCAACTTACCCCATAAGTTTCACCAAACAATATAGCGAACATTGGAAAAGACGCGCCAACAGCAATGGCCGCGACTATCCCAGCCACCATCAGCCATTTCTCTGGTTCACACAGCTTCAGGATCTGCCAGGTCGAAGGTTTATACTCCTTAGGACCTTGTTCTTCCATCGGCAGACTGTCTTCCGACCCTGAGTCTTGCGAAGCTGTGCTTTGTATCGACTCCACTGATGCTAGTTTCTCGAGTTTTGGTCTTCGGACTTTGGCGTCTGTGAACAAGAAAACTCTTGAAAAACAGTGTAAATCGTAAACGTAATACGGCCGTGCGCGTTGGAGGGTCTGCCATCTTGTGGCCTGAATCGGAAACGTAAACTGTACGTTGACACTTCAGGCTAAAGCAAGTGCTGCCCTCTACAGTTCACGTACGTTTTCTTGTGCATTGTAGATTCTGTCATCTTGTTGTGAGTTATATTGGAAGCTTAAACTATTTACACTTCGCGCCAATAAACAGGGGCCCAGGGAAGGGGGGAGGGGGGAGGGGGTGGGTGTTGCCCCTACAATTCATGCACACTTACTATAACATAATAAAAATACCATAGTCATATAAGGCGTGCGATTTTCAAGCCGGAGATAGCGTGGAGCGGAAGAAAGTTCACCAATGCGTATCTGACAGTTCTGAACTTATGTACGATTACGAAACCTCACTTGATGTTTATCAGTCGCTTTTTGATGAATATAGTGAAGAAACCAGAATAGAGGACTACTTTCCTCTCTGGATTGGAATATCAGGGGGCTTAGCCAAAATGACAATTCTTGATAGAAAACGCCAACCAAAACTTAAATAATGTATGGAAATAATCACAAGGCTTTTCCTAGCATTTTTCATCTAGATAAATGTTTTTCTTTTCGTTTGGCGTTTGTCAATGTATGGTTGTTATCTTAGCTACGCCCCCTGGTGTGTCTCGCCTTAACTTACGTTTCCCCGGGTCCTTTCCAGCCTGATCCTCAGCACCCGGCGCCATACTAGGCTCGTTCATGAGTACCAGCTGATAATAGCGGCCCTTTAGCTTCAACAGTTCTTCGTGGGTGCCTTCCTCCACCACCTCGCCTTTGTCGATGAATATGATGCGGTGCGCGTTCAGGACGGTGGCCAATCTGTGTGCAAAATAACGCTGGTCAATAACTTACTACTTACAGGTATATTTGTATGTATATTTGATTAAAACAAGCTTACGACTGTAATAAATAAAACACTTCAATATAGTTGTCCCGCTATTTTGACGTCGAATATTATTTTTAGGGTTCCGTACCCAAAAGGTAAAAACGGGACCCTATTACTAAGACTCCGCTGTCCGTCTGTCCATCTGTCCGTCTGTCCGTCTGTCCATCTGTCCGTCTGTCCGTCTGTCTGTCACCAGGCTGTATCTCATGAACCGTGATAGATAGAGTTGAAATTTTCACTGATGATGTATTTCTGTTGCCGCTATAACAACAAATACTAAAAAGTACGGAACCCTCGGTGCGCGAGTCCGACTCGCACTTGGCCGGTTTTTTTAAATTTACCTATATATACAACGGTGGTCAAATTTCTAAATTTAAAAAAAATTGTGCAACTTCAAAAAAAGCCTGACTATCCTCTATTTCCTTCTAATTACTTTCGCTGAACATACCTGTGGCTGACCATAACGGTGGTCCGGCCGTGCGCCGCGGCGTCCAGCGCGCGCTGCACCTTGGCCTCGCTGTGCGAGTCCAGCGCCGACGTGGCCTCGTCCAGCAGCAGGATCTTAGGCCTCCGCACTAGAGCCCTAGCTATGGCTATCCTTTGCTTCTGGCCTCCGGATAGCTGGGCGCCTCTTTCGCCGATTAGTGTGTTGTAGCCCTGTAAATAGGAAATCAATAAAGATTCAAACCACAGAACTATATCAAATTCAAACGGAATAAAATGACCAAGATAGGAATAGTAACTGTAAAATGCAATGTTGACAGATACAATTAGATGTTATAACTCGGTAATATGAGGGTGTGAATAAAGATAGGTAAATCCGAGAATTTCTCAACAGCACTGTATAGAATAGTGCTTACCGATTAGGTACCTCCTATTATTTACACGTTCGCTGCCATGAGCATTACCGGCGGGATCACGTAATCTTCTCTATGTGGCCAGTAGCCATAAGCATCACCGGTGGGATAAAAACCTCACTTAAATTTCTATTGGGCGTGGGAGAAACATGTAAGTGTTGTATGGTGGGCAGCCAATGGAGAGGCACTATTAATTTGAAACCAATAGATTTTTATAATTGAAACGAAGTAATGCATGCATATTGAGACTTACGTCCGGCAGTTTCTTGATAAAAGCATGGCAGTATGCTTGTTTTGCAGCTACGTATATTTCCTGGTCCGTACACGAGGGGTTACTCATCCTGGAACAGAATTTGACGGTGAAAAACAAGGGAAACGTCTTATGCCCGCTACAGTGGTTCTTGCGGACAATTTGCTGACGCTGCCAATTTTCATCTGTTAATGAGAATTCACCATACATTACTTAGGTCGGGTTGCACCAAACCGTCTGCCACCGTTTTAGCGTTCGCTAAATTTTATTGTATGGGAAGTTTCATAGTTCTCTGCTGCTTGACGTTGATCAGTCTGTTAATTGTGGTTGGTGCAACTGGCCCTTAGTCTAGCAAGTAAACACTGACGCTAGGTGCCATCGTTAAATACCGACCCAAAAATGTACAGGACATTTTAAACACACGTAACAACTATTTGTATGTATTCGGTCTACCGGGAATTAAACGCTCTTGCTTATTCGAGCTATAGAGAGGCAGATAAAGAGTCTTCGATTTTCTTTTTCGCGATAGGCCTCTGCTCTCCTGCATCTCGTTCTTCGGCCTAGCACGTTTCACTAAGTTCAAGGCGTTAACAAAATGGTCTAACCTTATATTCTCCATAATAGTACCCGCAAACAGCACTGGCTCCTGTCCCACCACAGCAATATGGTTCCTAAGATGCCTCACGTTGATATTCCTGAGGTCATGGCCCGAAGCCGTAACGGACCCTGAATCGGGGTCGTACATCCGTTGAAGGAGCTGCAGGACTGTGGACTTGCCGCAGCCGCTGGACCCGACGAGCGCTACGGTCTCGTTCGGGTTGATCTTTAGATTTATCCCGTTGAGGACCTGGTAAGCACACGGGGTTTTTAAGGTTTTTGGTGGTGGGGAATAACTGTATACATAGATAAAAGATAAGTAATCTACAAAGGTTAAACAGCTTAAAAAAGAGATATGTCTCTATATGTAGAACAATTAGACTGTAACAGATAACTTGTGACTGCGAATTGTACAGATTTATCTCTAATTGGAAAAGTATTCCGGGGTGGGAGATAGTTATGGTGCGTCGTTTTATCCGCTTTCTTGATGCTAACTGTACATCATCTTCCTCGCGTTGTCCGGGCATTTTGCCACGGCTCATGGGAACCTGGAGTCCGCTTGGCAACTAACCGCAAGAATTGGCGTAGGCACTAGTTTTTACGAAAGCGACTGCCATCTGACCTTTCAACTTAGAGGGGAAACTAGGCCTTGTTGGGATTAGTCCGGTTTCCTCACGATGTTTTCCTTCACCGAAAAGCGACTGGTAAATATCAAATGATATTTCGTACATAAGTTCCGAAAAACTCATTGGTACGAGCCGGGGTTTGAACCCGCGACCTCCGGATTTCAAGTCGCACGCTCTTAGCGCTAGGCCACCAGCGCTCTCTTGATGCTAACTGTACAAGTAGGGTTTGCAATCCGGATCCGCGAATCTTTCCATACATTTCGGATCCGTCGTGCAAACCCTATGTACAAGTAGGTAATAGCCCAAACATATAGAGAAATTATTAGCCATAAAAATTCATTTTGTACCACAGACAGTCAGCTATCGAAATTGATTTATAGGTTAACTTAATAACTTACACTGACATCAGACCTTGCGGGGTACCTAAAATACACATCTTTTAGCTCCAAGTCCCCTCCCAGCTCAGGTTTCGCTCCTTCAGTAGAGAGACTGTCTATGGCCGGCTTTCTGTCCAGCACTTCAAAAATGGAGCCAGCCGACGAACGGGCACTCGAGATAGCTTCCAGGTGGGGCGAGGTCAGACCCACGTTCTGAGCGCCTTGGAGGATACTGAAGAATATCTAGAAGCAAAAGGGAATTAAAAATTTAAAGTACCTAAATGAATTTTAACTCTCGTATGACATACCTAGGGTTCATCCATTAATTACGTCACACGAATTTCGAAGTTTTTTTACCCCTCCCCCCTCCTTGTCACACTTGATCACATTTGGCAAACCCTTCCCCCCCCCCCCATGGTGTGACGTCAAATTTTTCAATGAAATCGGCAAAACGAATGAATATTTTATCTAAATATTATTGACAAAAAAAATATTAGTAAGTTTATAACTCAAAACTGAATCGAAAAGAAAATTAACGATTAAAAACGATTATCGTGATTGTGATTGACTCCCCCTTGTCACAACATGTCACATTTTAACATGTCATATTTTCTTGACCCCCTCCCCCCTAAACGTGTGATGTAATTAAGCCCCTACTAACATATTTAGTCATTATGATTTCAAAGTTAGTCCCATAGAAAAGTTGGTCAATAGAAGCCTAATCATCTTGCACAACATAGCTAAGGGTCGGAAAAACTGTGTGGAAACGATCTACTTACTATCATCAGCACGGCAGGCGTGTACGTCGGCGTTGGATCTAGCCTGCTCCCTAGGATCAGCCACACGCCATACCAGAATGACAGGGCGTAGGTGGCGTATATGATCAGCCACATCACCCCGCTGCCGATGCCAGAGAACATGCCTTTCCTCATTCCCGTTTTTTTGGCTGGTTCGAGGAGAACCTCATATCTGAAAAATGTATTTCTTATGTAAAATTTTAAAAACCGAATCACAATCAAAGATGTTAAGTCTAAGAAAAAAATGTGTTCCATAGTTTGACCAAAGAGGATATAATAAGATAGAGTTCATGTTCCTTGTTGTCCTGCTCCGAGTTGATGTTCCTTCATAAGCTAGTTAACTGCAGAGGTATATGCTGTCCTGAGTTGCTAAAATCTGTAAACTTTACCATACCTAATAGATTACCTAGAAAAGGAACCTACAAATTGTTTAAAGAGCGCTTAGTGTTGATGTATTATCCGTTGGTGATCCTTAAATAAATTAAATTAAATTAAATAGAGCGGTACTGTCATAGTAAATTTTGTAACCGCTGTAAATTCACTGCCATCTATCGACATACCTTAAAACTAAAAATAAAGATTCATAAAAATACGTTAAAATAATATGGATAAATGATTTTTTTTTTTGCATTAATTATTTATATATGATTTTGACCCATGTTCTTTCACTGATATGCGTTAAAATTATAAATAACAAACGAAACCGTCAACGCCCTCTATACGAGAGTAGGCCAAAACTAGTGGCGCCCTCTGATCGAGAATCAAATTTTCGTGATTTTAGAGGCACGTTTTTTCCTTAGACTGTATCCATCTATTACGGAGTTATATCTATCTTTGGTTTGACCCAGGCATACTCGCAAATGGCGCTCCAGGGTGCCCCAGAGTGACTTTACACTCAGTTTTGTGATCATCCAGAATGGCATGAGCCATATTTTCGGCGAATTTTGTTTGAGTCTGTGTGGCTTAATATTTTAAATATTGATTTAAACTAACACGATTTTCACTCATAATTTTAAAGTAACACTCAAGATCAAGATCGAGTGCGGTTAGTTCGCAAAACCCGCGCAGCAAGAAGATGTTGATACAATTCCTCGCCAGTCTGCCTGTGACCACGAACGTAACGTCACGTTCGAAACGTTAGGCCATAAATGAACGTAAGTTTTTATACGATGAAGTCCTGTGTTAGTTTAAAATTAATACTTTATGTCAATGAATTAACATCAAGTAAACGACATGCCTTTTTATTTCCTTGGCTTCGCCCCCGAAAGCGACGACGGTCCGAATGGCCGAAAGCACCTCCTCGGCAATAACACCAGCCACACTGTACGCTTTCAACTCTTGCGTCGTCAGGGACGATTGGACCTGCGGAAGTACATAGAAATGTTATAGCAAAAGATAGGTTGTCCTATATTGTTTTATGCCGAAATTAGTAAGTTCGTGGTGGTTGCAATTACAACTTTAAAACTTTTGCCCTTCTTTAAAACACGTAACAATTCAATTTAATACTACGATTTGACTTTACCCCCTCTTTAAGACTTTACAGTGAGGTATACGATACGAACCGCTGGTGGCCTAGCGGTAAGAGCGTGTGACTTTCAATCCGAAAGTCGCGGGTTCGAACCCCGGCTCGTAACAATGAGTTTTTCGGAACTTATGTACGAAATATCGTTTGATTCACCAGTCGCTTTTCGGTGAACGAAAACATCGTCAGGAAACCGGACTAATCCCGATAAGGCCTAGTTTACCCTCCGGGCTGGAAGGCCAGATGGCAGGCGCTTTAATAAAAACTAGTGTCAACGGCTTAGGATTAGTTGCCAAGCGGACCCCAGGCTCCCATGAGCCGTGGCAAAAAGGGAAAAGCGAGGAAGATGAGTAAAGTTTTTCGATCAGTTACCAACCTTGGCGACCACCGCCGTGGTGGCGATGATGATAGGTGTGCAGGACAACACCACGAGCGTTAGCTCCCAGCCGTAGTACAGTGAGATGACGATGGCGGTGACGAACGACATCACCAGGTACACGAGCATGGGGATCTTCTCGCCGATACCGTCGCGGTATTTTTCTACATCGCTAAATAATTTACGAATAATAGGTAAGTCAAGAAAGAGAATTGAAGCATTTGAAATGTGGTGCTGGAGGTGAATGGAAGGCATTCGTTGGAGAGACAGGATAACGAATGAGGAGGTGCTAAGAAGAGTGAGTGAAAGGAGAGCAATCCTGAACACTAATGAAATAAAACTACATGAAAACGGATTATATCGCGTAAGTATATTGAATTTATAGTACATCCGGACGTTTCGAACCCTTTACAGCGTTCGTGGTCTCGAGCTGTCGGCCATTTTGTCTGAGCGCGTGAAAAAGCAACAATGTCGTTTAAAAAGCGGCTGTATCGTGGTGGTTTTAAGGTTTAAATCTAAGTACATGTAAAATGTTTTGTTAATGTAGGACCATCGAGCACCTCAATGTAGGCGAGCGCTCATATTATAAAGTACATAGATTTGAACCTTAAAACCACCACGATACAGCCGCTATTTAAACAACATTGTTGCTTTGGCACGCGCTCAGACACAATGGCCGACCGCTCACACAAAAGAAACAATGCATTTTGTTTAAGAGATTAGGGTCTTAGGCGTAAAAATCATTTGAGAAAATTCATACTATAAAATTATAGCTTAATAATATAAATATTTATGGCTTTCCATCACAGAAGGGTCCTTAGGTCCTTTTTATCTGAAATTCCAACAGAAATTCTGATAGAAAGGTCCTAATTGGACATGAAGCACCCTTCTCTGTTGGAAAGCCAGATTGATTACTGATTTTTTTGATTATGTGATAATTAAAAGGAAATATAGAGTGAGATATGAATATTCCGTATAACTTACTCTGATACTTTGGTTGCAAAATTCATGGTCGTGTTCATGTCATACCAAGATATATCTTGGCGAAGTACAGCTCGTAGGAACTTCTCCTTCACTCTGACAATCTGGAAACACAGGTAACTTAGATACATACAGCCATAGTGTCCATTATGCGGTGTTTACCTGTAAGTAATTGTGACACCACTCCTTACATGTTTTAGCTTAGTACATTATTAATGTATCGATGTCAACAATTGTTGGTAAACCTTAAATAAAAAAAATAAAAAAATTATGAGCAAAGAGAATTAAAAAGACAGAGGGCTCACTCCATACATAAGTTTTGTTACCAAAAAGACTATTATTTTCGTAGTCTACATCTAGCGTCAAGTAGCGGAACTCTCAGTACTACTGTTACTCCCAAAACCACCCTGGCAACGAGAATGCACTTATTTTTTAGTCAACCTGTATACAAATATACGCAGTGAAGCTAAATTTATAATCTGACCTGTTTAAGCGCCACGTAATTAAACAGATCGACGCTTATAGCTGCCACGATGAACTGTAGTAACGCGAATGTAGCGCAGCCGATGCCGAACGCC